>NC_079440.1:49634610-49782110 GCF_903798145.1 Danio aesculapii | reverse complement strand
TTCAGCTGATAAGCGAGAAATGGAACGACGTCATACCACCTCGGATTTGTTTTAAAGATGAAATGCAGTCAAGCGTAGCTCTGGTTACATAATTGGCGATCTTCAGAAATGTATATAGGGCTACATTTTCAGAATGAGCCTATGTTGCTTGACTGTGGGGGAAACCAGAGCACCTGGAGGAATCCCACGCCAACATGGGGAGAACATGCAAACTCCACACAGCATTGCCAACTGGCCCAGCCAGAACTCGAACCAGCGACCTTCTTGCTGTGAGGCAACAATGCTAACTACTGAGCCACTGTGCTGCCCCGATAGAATGTTTACAACATTTAAGTCATAAATATCTAAAACACAATCAAAAACTAAATGAATAGAAATACATGAGCATTGTGCTAATAATCATTAGCTACTCCACAAGAAAATGATGCAAGTATTGCGACTGTAATAAATATTAGATCAATTTTACAGTCTCATCTCTCACAGCCTGATTTTCTTTTTTTGCCAAATTAAATATTATATCTACCTCTACCTAGCCTCTACTGAGTGTCTCCTGAAAAAGTGTCTTCAGAATGAATCCTGCCAGAGAGCTCGCACTGCTCGGAAACGCTGTGTTGTTGACGATTTGTACACTCTCATTCTGAAGCACCGCAGTACATGAAGAGATGGCTGTTGCATGGGGCGTCATCCCATCACTGCATATATTACTCACTTCTTGCTTTGTTTATCAGTGTTTCTGCAGAAGCTCAGCTCCAGGGTCTGTTCTCTGATCTTTTCCTGGCCAGAGAAGCACGTCAGACCTGAGCTGAGGGAGTCAAGGCGCTGTAGGTGAGAACACTCTTTCACCTCTAGTATATTCGGCAGGCGTCCGGCTACAGCTTGTTATAGTGTTTCCGCTGGATTTACTCAATGTGGCATCACTAGTTCCTCTCAAAAGCAAGAGCTGTATGACTATTCCACTCTCACGGCTATACACAATATCACAACATATGAGCCATAAAAAGACATAAGGAAGGAACAACTCAAGGGAGGATGTCAAAACTCTTTCCAAACTATAGATGGAATGATAATGTCTTTTTTAACTATATTAACTCTATTGCTAATGTCTAGGCCTATTTACAGTGATGAAATATCAAAATTATGAGCTATAAAAAGACACGAGGAAATGAAAACTCAAGGGAAAATATCAAAACTTTTTCCATACTATAAATAAAATAATGATGTGCATTTTAACTATATTACTGCTAATGCAAAGCCTATTTATATTTTACAAAAGCAAGCACTGAATGACAAGTGGAATAGTCATTCAGTGCTTGCTTTTGTAAAATCTAAATAGGCTTTGCATTAGCAGTAATATAGTAATATAGTCAGGGCAATAAAATATCAGAACTTACAAGAAAACAGAAAGATGGAAGACTCAAGGAAAGATTTTGAATCTTTCTGAACTATTAATACAAACAATGATTGTGTCTCATTTATACTAAACAAACACTTGTCAGCAAATACCCATTTAAATTAGAATGCTGCTAATGCTAAACTTTATCCACTAAATACTGTACTTATTCTATAAAAGCAAGTGCTACAGTATATTACTCTTCCACCCTTACAGCAATAAAACAGAGAAGTTATGAGCCATATGAAGACACAAGACTCACTACTTTACACTCGCCTATTCATGAGGTGTGCATCTTTGGTTTATGTTTTTAGATATTTGAATGTTTTACCAATTTTGAAAGTTTTAGCAATTGTGAATGTTTTAGCCGTAATGATTTATTTTTACTGTTATTCTAAACTGTTTTAAATCTGTGTCTTTTTTTTGTGTAAAAAAAAAAAAATTAAGTTTTAAAGGCGCTATATACGAATAAATAATAATAATAATAATAATAGCAATAATTATAATAATAATAATAATAATAATAATAATAATAATAATTATTATTATTATTATTATTATTATTATTATTACAAGAAAGAAGAATCTCTGGGAAAGATGTCAAAATTCTTTCTAAACTATAAATAAATAATAATGTCCATTTTAACCATTCATTCATCCTTTCATTTTCTTTTTGGCTAAGTCACTTTATTAATCTGGGGTCACCACAGTGGAATGAACCGCCAACTTATCCAGCATATGTTTTACACAGCTGCAGCCCATCACTGGGAAACATCCATATGTACTCATTCACACACGTACACTACAGACAATTTAGCTTACTCAATTCACCTATAGCGCATGACTTTGTGGGGGAAAGCACCCAGAAGAAACCCACGCCAACAGAGGAGAACATGCAAACTCCACCCAGAAATGCAGAGGCTTCAACTGGTGACCTTCTTGCTTTGTGGTGATTGTGCTACCCACTGCGCCACCGCGCTGCCCCCCATTTTAACTATATTACTGCTTATGCTGATGTCTAGGGTTATTTATATTCTAAAAAAGCCTTGAAATACCAAAATATCCCTAACCTAATTTTACCAGGTATGACATGTTCCTGGATTAACACCCATGTTGATCCTGGAACAACAGTCCAATCAGGCAATCAGAATTAAGGGATATATTTACAGTGTATGTTAAGGTTAGGCTTATGGTTTATGCAGTTCTATTTGATTACTATCCAAGTATTATTCCCCTCTGAATTTGGGAATAATTTTCAGTTCAATAGTTCACACTTAGATATGCTTGGCATTAATAGCAGGTTTGGCATGCTGTCCCGGAAGAGAACCCTGAGCTCAGAGATAATTGAGCCCAGGGCTCCCGCCTGGTCAGTGAGCATGTAAGGGGGTACGAGATCAGGAAGTTCTCCAGAGCTCCCCCTGGTAAAGGAGGAGATGGGGTGGATGGGGGATTCTTCAAAAAACGAAGATGAGGGGGTAATGTTAGTCCGGCTATTTAAAGTGAGTTTGGAATGATCCGATTGCCTCAATAATGATTACGGTTGAGAGACCAGCTTTGATCAATCATATCACATGCTCCTCTCGAAATTAGTTTGTGAAACTTCAGTTATGGTTGGGTTTAGGGGTAGGGAATAGGTATGGATTTCCAACAAAAATGATGTTCTAGGATCAACATAGATGTTAATCCAGGATTGCATCGTACTTGGTAAAATGTGCATCAAAATATACGACAAACCTAAGAGATGAACTCAAGGGAAGATATCAAATCTTCTTGCTAAACTACTAATATAAATTATAATTGTATCTCGCTTGATGTAAATCAAGCACTATATGGCTATTCCTCCCTTACAGCAATGGATTATCAGACGATATGAGCCATAAAAACACACGAGGAAGGAAAAACTCATTGGAAGATGTCAAAACTCTTTCCAAACTATAAATACAATAATAATGTCCATTTTAAGTGTATTACTAATAATGCTAAGTTGCATCCTCTGTCTTTATATTCTACAAAAACAAGCATCGTATGACTATTCCACTGTCATGTCCAGGAAATAACAGCATAAAGGAAAAAAAACAACAACATGTATATGGAAACCTCAAGGGAAGATATCAAATCTGTTTTTTGAGATTTATTATTACAAGGCCCATTTTAATAATATTAGAGCTAATGCTAAAGTTTATCCCCTATACACGTATATTCTTCACAAAAGCAAGTTATGTATGACTATTCCACCTCACGGCCATGAAATATTAGAATATAATAGCCATAAGAAGACATGAGGAAGGACAAACTCAAGGGAAGATCTTTTCAAGCTATAAATATAAACTATAATAGTAACACTGACACTGGTTCAAGGTATTAATGTATTTAGTTTCTAAATAAATAGTTAGTTCCTAAGTCATTCTCTACTGTTTTGTATAGTTCACTTTATATAATAAGAACATATAGTGAGTCTTGCCTCTTGATGCCATTCTCATTTGTTAGTCTCTTTGAATAAAAGAGTCTGCTAAATGACTAAATGTAAATTATAATATTGTCAATTTTAATTATAGTGCTGCTAATGCTAAATTATGCCTTCGATACATTAATATTCTACAAAAACAAGACCTGTATGACTATTCCACCCTCAGTATTATAAAATATCAGCCATAAGAAGACGTAAGAAAGGGAGAACTCAAGGGTAGATTTCAAATCATTAGTAAAAAAAAAAATTACCTCATTGATTCTAAAAAAAAAAAAAACACTTGTCCAGTTTAAAATGAGTTATTATAGTTAATTTGATTACATATAATGCTAAATTGTATCCACTATATATTTATATTCTAAAAAGGCAAGCACTATATTATTATTCCACTCTCGCTACCACACAATTTCATAATATATGAGCCATAAGAAGACACAAGGAAGGAAAAACTCAAAGGGAGATGTCAAAACTCTTTCCATTGCTTACTGTTTATTTACACCCTTTCAGTGTATTTGCAAATAGAAAGAGCCGCAAGAATACAAATTACCTGAGGAGGAGTGCAACTGAAGGCAATAAAACAAAAAGAGATCTATCTGAGGGAATTTCAGAAATCCTTGTGAACAGAAAATACACACTTGTTGTTCCTTCACTTACCCACCTAACGGAACCCAGGAGAAAAATACCTAAAAGAAAAGGTAGAGATGTGCTGTCAGGCTTTTTCTTATTTGACTGATTTGGTTTGCAATATAAATAAATAGTGGATTCAATATAGCATAAGCAATATTTTAACTAAAATGGTCTACAATTAAACATTATTTTAAATGTTATTGTAAAATTAATTGTTATTATAAAATTAATATCGATTTTAAATATAGTTGTTCATCACATTAAAAAATACCTTATACTAATGATATATAGATATACAAAATGTAATAAATATAGTAACACACACATTCATGTACATTTATTACATTAGTTTAATTAATACCATCAATGGATTTTTTCAATTTGTTCCATGCACATGGATTGCACATGGACCACCTCAGAGTCCAGACCTTAACCTTGCTGAGGATGTTTGGAATGTGCTTGATTTTGTACAGGGGTCCGATCCTCCCATCAACAATATGAGAAATTGGCGCAAATGAATGCAACTCTAGATTATACTTTATGTTATGACATTGTAATGGTTGTGGCCGATCAGACACATAATTATTTTGCTTTATTCAACAAATAATACACAGCCAACCTTTCCTACCCAAAAAAGACTGGATGGTCAGTGTGTAATATGATTCCAAAGGTTTTTACGACATGAAAGAAATGCCTGCTTAGAATGGACACAGACATGGTCACATTCCTATACAACTTGCTTAAGACTTATGCTTTTAATGTAAACCTTTATTCCCTCTTTGTGTGTAATCAGGTGTTTCGCAATTGCTCATGGATTAGTATTATGGTTTTAGTACTCCTGCAATCAATGTTTAACTCTACCACAGCTAAACAAGATAATAGATGGTTCATGTTTGATGTCCCTGAAAAGCAGATTTTGTGTACTAAACGATTGTTTTATGTTAACACGTGTGCAACATATTAACATTTTAAGAAACTTTAAACATTTCTGCATCAGCGTTTGCATTTCTGCAAATCACCAAGCTTCCCAACCAAGGACTATAAAACGTGCCTTGGGAAGTTAACTTTTCATTGGTCAACTCAGCTCCTGAGGGTGGTAAAAAACCATGTGTAAATAAAAGTGGTGACTGGAGCCACCACCCAAGTTGTTCCGCTCCAGCTCAGGACAGCTTCTCTTCAGGCCGAGTGAACAGACTTGAACCCTGACAAAATGGGTTCCGTCAAGAGTCTAGTTAAGTTTAGTGTGGCTCGAAACCAGGAGTCAACATGACTAGTCCTTTTGCCACCTTAAAAAAAGTGACAGAATCCACTGTAGGCTTGGCGGTAATACAGTAATATGGTATACCGCGGGATCTAAAAATAGCAACGGTGTCAGTTTCAATACCGTTATACCATCATAAAAAACAATGCACTTATGTAGGAGACAAGTATTAAATATTATTTATGTAATTCCTAAAAATGCGTATGCGTGATTGTCATCACAGGAATGTGTGGAGGAGAGAGAGAGAGGTGAGGATCTCTAATACGAACAAGACAAACAGGTGACTGCGAACCTAAGGTCGCATAAACGGTATTCAGTTTCTGAATGGTTTAGGCACAAGCCAACAGTTTGGTGACGCTGTTTGAGCCTTACGTCATATTTTTTTAAATTATGCTCGGTAATACCGGAGACCGAGGTAAAATAGGGAGGTATCAAAATTTGGAGACCGCCCAAGTCTACTCCACCCCACTCGAAGCCTCACAGGATAAAGAGCCAACCGCCAGCTAACCAACATTAGCTCAATAGAGGGAGTTCTAGAATTATTTTTGAAGCCATTCCTTTAAATGAATCTTCAATTCACTTTGAGCTAATTCGCTACAATTCGCAGAAGCATATTGAAACAGTCATCCTCGTCCTTGTTGTTTTCGGCCTGCATACATTTATAGTCAAGGAAAATCAAATAACTCATACTGTATATCTGCACTGTGACCTGTCAGTAAAGCACTTGTTGACTAGAGCAAGTTTTTAACAGTGATCCAAGGCTGCCATCGGCTGCTTCTCATGTTTCTAAATAAAAACCTGACTCGCAACATCACACTTTTCCATTACAGTAAAACAGTCAACAAGTGCTTTACTCCCGGGTCATTTCCATTGAAGACAATGTGCTTGTAAAAAATATGCATGTGATAAAATGTCACAGCCAACAAATTGGAAAAATCTGAAATAATTTATGTCATATTCAACAACATGGCTTGCTCATTTGGTATTCAGCTCTTCCAGCTGCATGCTATCTGACAGCGATAATGGTAAAATGGCAAATTCCCCAAGGATATTAGATAGACATGCACACACACACACACGGGGCAGAGGCAGTAAAATGAGTGATGTTTGAAAGCTTATGGCTGCGCGACGTGGGTGTTTTCTCTTTGTCTTTCCCACGGGGGATGCTCTTGTTGTGTTGCGGGGGCAGCTTCAGCTCTTAGATGATTGAAAAGCACCATCTTAGTCCATAAAAAAAAAGCTGCGCTCTTTCACTTTCCCTCCCATCAGGATATGCATACCAGTGTCGTGTGTACAGAGCCGCTGTCTTGATTCGCTTTTGGAGAAGCTTAAAATGGCTGCAGGCACTTTGCTTCCTCCTGCTCTGAGGAAGCCTTTCACATTTGTCAGTGACAAACGGATTTGGCTGCACTTGTTGCGCCGTGGAGAGAGAAAAAAGACAATATAATGGATAGCATGCCAGAGATATCCAGGCATAAACACTCAGCAGGGTCCCAAACAAGGTTGACCACTGACTGTGTTAACTATGTGCTGTGAAACATCGGTAAGGCGGCAGACCGACGCGTCTCGCATATGCAATTTATAACTATTACTTGGGCAAATGTCAGGGAAACGCTCGAGCTCATTGTGTTAGAATGAAATCATTGTGCCACGGCTTTGCTGTAAAGTGAGACCACCGGGGTATACTTTTATTCATGTATATTGAAGCAAGGAATTGTACTGTATTTCAGAAGTACAGTTTAATGCAGATTATGTAATCTGCATGTTGTGAAAGTGTCATTTAAAGAGATAGTTCACTCAAAAATGAAAATGTACACACTATATATTCACACTCAAGTGGGTTCAGATTTTTATAACTTTATTTTGTTGAACACACACACACACAATGTTTCGAAGAACGCTGGAAACCTGTAACCATTGACTTCAATAATATTTGCTTTTTCTACTATGGCGGTCAATATTGAGAGGGTAACGCGTTAAAAGTAACGCACATTATGCAATAATATTACTTTTTTAAAGTAATGCATTACTTCAAATTAAGTAATATTATTTGAGTTACTTTTAAAAAATGTAATGCGAGTTACTTTTTACTTTGCTTAATTGGCTTTTACAAAATATATTGCAGAATAAAAGTGACCTTAGTCATGTTGAATAACACACTCAATGAGAGAGCGTGCTGCGGGGAACAGACAGTCAACTTACACTCATCATCATCATCAGGTCTTCTTTTTCACAGCAGATGAGTTAGTGTACTGTTCTAGTAACTGAATAACTCAGGATATTGGTTTATTTCGAGTCACAAGGGGTGTCCGGTATGTTAGTACTTAAAAAGCAGCGTTTCCGTTCAATTTAATGACCTGTTTTTGACCGGTTTACTTAGAAGATCCGGTTAAAAACAAACGATTCATTCGCGAATCGGCCGTCATCACTACAGACAGTCAGAAATAGAAGGCAGGCTAGAGAATTACATTTTTGCAATGGATTCTTGTTATCTTGAACTCATCAAAGAAAAGAAGTGGATTGTTGTTAAGTGTAGATTAAGTTAAACTCTTGACAACACAACATCAAAAAAACTACAAACAAAACTGGATGCAAAGCACTAAATCCGCACCTCACCTCCAGCTAAACAACAAATGATTGATATCAGTTCATGCTTTCCAGGTAAAACAATGAATTTGACTAAATAAAAAAAATGGTTATTGCTTTTATTGTTGAGGAGATGCGGCCACTGTCGACTGTAGAAGCGAATACATTTTGTAATGTAGTTATATTTTTCTCTTTTTGTAAACAATTGAACGTGAAGCAATTTTTTCTATGTACAGTTGAAGTCAGAATTATTAGCCCCCCTTTGAATTCTTTTTTCTTTTTAAATTATTTTTCCAAATTATGTTTAACAGAGCAAGGAAATTTCCACAGTATGTCTGATAATATTTTTTCTTCTGGAGAAAGTCTTATTTGCTTTATTTTGGCTAGAATAAAAGCAGCTTTGAATTTTTAAAAACCCATTGTAATGTCAGAATTATTAGCCCCTTTAAGCTATATATTTTTTCGATAGTCCACAGAACAAACCATCGTTATACAATAACTTGCCTAATTACCCTAACCTGCCTAGTTAACCTAATTAACCTAGTTAAGCCTTTAAATGTCACTTTAAGCTGTATAGAAGTGTCTTGAAAAATATCTAGTCCAAAGTTATGTGCTGTCATCATGGCAAAGATAAAATAAATTAGTTAATAGGAACTATTATTAAAACTATTACTAGTTATTAAAATTATTACATTTAGAATTATTACATTTTAAAATCTCAGTTAAACAGAAATTGAGGGGAAAATAAACAGGGGGGCTAATAATTGTGACTAACTGCATAAGGCTCAGAGATTCATTTTGAATTGGGGATGTTTTTTATCGTCTTACTGTTCATTTTGTTATTAAACATTTTAAACATTTAAAGTTTTCTTTTAATATAAATTATTTATTGTTAGTATTCTTAGGCTTTATTGCAGTCTTTATCTCAATGGAAAATGAATTTACTTAACTAATAACAAAACGTACAACAGTAGCAAACAAATTACTTAACATGCTTTCGTTAATCTGTACATACAGCATGTATAGCTCTGGGCTCAGAAAGTTCTCTAAATATAATTTATCCTACATTTTTAAAGCTAAATGAAGGTGTATGTTATATAGGTGGTCGTTGAATGCAGAGCAATTGATTAAATGAAGGTAAAAAAACACCTGCAAGTTCTGAAAGAGATCAAACCTCAGCCAGGTAAGGAAAAGTAACGCAAAAGTAGCGTAACGCATTACTTTCAATAAAGAGTAACTCAATTAGTTACTTTTTGGGGAGTAACTCAATATTGTAATGCACTACTTTCTAAAGTAACTTTCCCCAACACTGGTAATCAATGGTTACAGGTTTCCAGCTTTCTTCAATATATTATATTTTGTGTATGTGCGTGTTTGTGTTCAACAGAATAAAGAAACATATCAAAATTTGAAACTTATCTTCAACATATCTTATTTTGTGTTAAACAGAATAAAGAAACTAAAACAGGTTTGCAACAAGTGAATGGTGAGTAAATTATAACAAAGTTTGCAATTTGCGGTGAACTATCCCTTTAAATATTCATTGGTTGAGCCTTTTCAAGCCGGTCAGACTGCAGATGGCTGAAAGGTGCTTTGTTTTTGTGTCTGTCAGCCGTCAATGGGTGTTCAAACAAAAGGTCAAGGTTTGGCTGGTTAACATGACTCCATTAGTCTGTGTTGTAGATGCTGTGATTACACCATCTGCTTGCAAAAGGCATCTTTTTGAATGACTGACTAAATATAATATAATCACACACCTTACAACATCATCAGCCAATCGTACTTTAGCATTTAGCTGAATTATATTGTTTATCTTCATGGTTTTGCAAGTAATACTTCATTTAATGCATATAGGTGCCTTGTTTATATGTTATATAATAGTGTTTTTTGTGCCTGATCGATCTGTCAGTCTTCAATCTGTGTTAATAGCATTTGGTTCCACAAGGAACTACAATTTGCACAGGCTCACCGAAATTGGACAATAGAAGATTGAAAAAACATTGCCTGGTCTGATGAGTGATTTCTGCTGCGACATTCGGGTGGTAGGGACAGAATTTGGGCCTATTAGTACCAACTGATCATCGCGTCAATGCCACAGCCTACCTGAGTATTGTTGCTGACAGGGTTAACGGGTCCAACCCGTTACTAGCAAGTTGTATCTAATAAAGTGGCCAGTGAGTGTATTGTTCGTTTTTTGTTTATGTTAGTATATTCATTAACTAATACAACCTTATTGTATCTTATGGTAAAAGCTGGGAGCAGGGTCATTCTTGTACAACAATGTTAGCTTAACATGTTACCAGTATGTCGATTGATTTCAAAACTTGGTCCTGGAGACTTGCTGCTCTGTATATCTCCTTTGTTTCTCTTATAAAATCTTTTCTTTTTTTTCTCTGGTAAACACTGACCTTGTAATCACACTAAACAGACTTACATCACTGCAGTCTGTCTGAGGATCAGTCTACTCAATGTGTCATTCTGAAGGACTGCACGACCTCCGAATCCTTTACTTCAAGCTTTTTTAAAATGCTTCTTATTTAAACTTCAAAGTACTTCAAACTAACCACATTAAAACTTCAAGCTTTTAAAACCACTTTAAACTTTCTATGCAGGCTTTCTCAAGCCAACATCAAAGTTCGCTCAGCTAATCTAGTTAATACACAGTTATGTTATTTATTCATATTTAGCATTCGAGTTATGTTTAATTATTGGATTAATTTCCAGTTTTATTTTTATTTTAGGTTTTAGTCATTTTATGTGTTTTTATAATTTTTTTTTAAGTGCTTAAATTTCTTATCTTGGGCAGCATGGTGGCTCAGTGCTTAGCACTGTTGCCTCACAGCAAGAAGGTCACTGGTTCAAGTCCCGGCTGTGCCAGTTGTGCCATTTCTGTGTTGTCATGGGTTTCCTCCGGGTGCTCCAGTTTCTCCCACAGTCCAAAGGCATGCGCTATATGTGAATTTAATAAATTAAATTGGTCATAGTGTATGTGTGAATAAGTGTGTATGGATGTTTCCTAGTACTGGGTTGCGACTGGAAGGGCATCCACTGTGTAAAACATATGTCTGAATAGTTGGTGGTTAATTTCTGTGGTGACCTCTGAAATATAGACTAAGCCGAAGGAAAATGAATGAATGATTTCTTATTTCAGTTTTAGCTTTTGTAATATTATTTTTTACTATCTTAACTAAAACATATCAGTTAGTTTCTAAAACATTTTATTTTCATTTTTGTGTAATGCTTGTTTTATTGAACTGTTTTAAAAAGAGTTTGGTTCGTTTTTTTTTGTTTGTTTTTAACAGGTAAAAAATATATAAAATATATAATTGAACAATCTAACTAATGAAAGAACGTGATTAAACTAAAACTAGTGTAAAAAATGTAAAACACTGCAGTTTTCTGTATTTTTTGATTTGTAATGTTTTTGTTTTATTTTCCCCCATTTATTTATGATTTTGAATTGCATTATGGGACCTTGATCTTTCTTCCAACAACTTTTAACTTTGAAAAGTTAAAAAAGTGACTTATATTGAAATTCTTTTATATTTTAAAGTGATATATTGTTTGGCTTGGTGTTGTACGATATGGAAAATGTTGTAATGAACTGCCGTTACCAACCCAGGCTCATTTTGAAAATGTACCGATATATGCTTTTCTGGAGAGTGGCTAATATGTCTCAGGAGCTATGTTTTTTTGCAGGTTTTGTTTTAGTGAATCCACAAGAGGTCACTGTGTGTGCTTTTTCAGATCTCAAATTTCTCACTCCATTGCCATTCGTGCCTGTTGTTCTCGCCTAAATCTGCTAAAGGTCAATGTCGACTGACTGACTGACTGATCGATCAGTATTTTCAAAAGCCCAGATTGACCCATCCACCCACTTCCCTAAACCCAACAGACAGTTTTAAAAAGCAATCCAGAAAAAGAAAAGCTCTCGTCTGATTTTTCCCACATTTTCAGATTTTACCACATTCGCACCCTGTTATTTACTTGTATATTTTATTTTTTGGATTCTGTTTTTGTCTTACCGACTTTCTGGAACAGTTCTTTGCCGGACTCGAACCCCGTCATTGTGCTCAGCTCCTCTCTGCGTCTCAAGTCCAACGACTTGGCGAGCTAACTGGACAAACCGGTAACACCTGATAAGCCGTCCACACGTACAGTAGGTAAGCGATCAGCTCGTAAACGAGAAAATGAACAACATACCACCTTGTAACGTTCATTTTAAAGACAAAATGCAGCCGTATGTACTTCTGGCTACATTATTTATGATTTCCAGAAACGTATATAGGGCTACGTTTTCAGAATGAGCCTATGTTGGCATTACGTGTTTTTGTTATTTTACAGAATTAATTCTCTCTGTATTATTTCTTATACATTATATTAATCCAAACTGCTAAAATGTCAATAAAAGTCACTTTGTTACACCGTAGAGTTCGGTTTTCAGCATCAAAAGTCAACAGAGCAGATCACATAATGCAACTCACAATTGTAAATAAACGGAAAAGACCTGTGAATCACAATATACAGAAACTGTTAATTAACGGATGTTTTTTACAGCATACGCTACATAGTGAAATCACTGCTTGCGAAGAATGTACAGCAAAAAAACATTTATTAGTGTTTATCCTTGACTATATACCTGGAGTTTCTCCTATATAACTAATATTTCATTGAAGTAGCTGTTTTACCGCTACCAGTTATCTCAAGGGCTCTTAAAAGCATGAAATAGCATTACAGTTTTCCTGTCACAGCTCTGGACATTTACTAGTGAAAGGCTTGGAAATACATGTGTTCGGGTGGTGCCATCAGGCAATCATATTGTCAGCTTCATATCACATTTCATATCTTTCAGAAAAGCAGGGCTACACAAACAGATGACTTTCTGCAGGTATTACAGAACTCAAACAGATGCCATGTGGTGCTATTAGAAACAACACACTTAAACTGTATATAATTCTAAACGGGGGATGGCACGGTGGCTCAGTGGTTAGCACTGTCGCCCCAGAGCAAGAAGGTTGCTGGATCGAGTCTCAGCTGGGCCAGTTGGCATTTCTGTGTGGACTTTGCATGTTCTCCCCGTGTTGGCGTAGGTTTCCTCCGAGTGCTCCGTTTTCCCTCACAGTCCAAAGACATGCGCATTAGGTGAATTGAGAACTAAATTAGCCATACTGAATAATTGTGGATGAATGAATGTGTATGGGTGTTTCCCAATAGTGGGTTGCAGGTGGAAGGGCATCCGCTGCGTAAAACATATACTGGAGTAGTTGGTGGTTCATTCCGCTGTGGCGACCTCTGTAATAGAGACTCATCCGATGGAAAATGAATGAGTAGTACTAAATGAGAGTGGAGTTTATTGTGGTTATAAGATCTTTTCTACAAGCTTACTTTAGCAACACCTACATGGTCACATGATGTTATCAGAGAATTGATTTAGTCAAACAATATTTCTCTGCTTGGGTTTGTTTGCATCTTGTAGCTGATTATCTTGGTGCCTGGGAGAAACAAGATAGAAATTCAGCTTAAACCGAGTTGCATCACGCCTGTGGATTACATTGTGCATATACTGCACAAATACAAAGAGTCTGTCAGCGGAAGTTCTGCATCAGCTTTCTGAGAGTACAATGAAACTGGGAAAACGTTGAAGGAAAATTCATCTTTCTATTCAGGTCAGTGGGAAACGTGTCATGGATGTCGTTTAAACTGAAAAGAGCCATATTTGCCTACGTTTAGCACTGCATTGTTCTGTTCATATATTCCCCCAAGCATGTGGTTTTGTCTGTTTTAAGTATTTCTGGTTCTTGCAAAGGCTGGACACCCAAAATTTGCTGTGGGTGGCGTTTTCTTTATCTCACTTCTCCAGTTCATAAAAAGCTATAGAATACAGTTTACAAGTTTCTATGTTGCTGCAACATTTATGTTGTGTGAATCTGCTAGTCAATTCCTTTTGAATTTATATGTGAAAGTGTTTTAGCACCGTTTAAGTTCTTCTCGGTTGATTAAGTTGTCAGAAAACTTCGAAATATCTTCCCTGGCATCATGCACCCATTTGTTTTTCTCAATGGGGATTTGGACTCACATTGGAGCCCTGGGCGAGGTAATAAATCATTTACAACACTTTTTTATTTTTTTTTATTTCAGTGTCCCAGTTATATTTCGTTTTGGTGACACTACTTGACGGGTATTTCATAAGAAATCTTTATATGACACATACAACACAGGCTCATTCTAAAAAAAAATGTACCCCTATATACACTTCTGAAGAGTGGCAAATCGTCCCAGGAGGTACGTTTTTTTTTTTTTCCCCAGATTTTGTTTTCGTTAATCCACCAGAGGCCGTTGTACGCTTTTTGAGACCTCAAATTTCTCTCGCGAGTGTGATTTGCACCTGCTCTTCTTGCACCAGAGGCCGCTGTTGACTGACTGACTGACCGATCAACTGTCCCACCCTCCTCCTTCCCTAAACCCAACCGATCGTGTATTAAAAGCAATCCAGCAAAAGAGAAAAGCTGTTGTGGCTGCCTGATTTTTACCATGTTTTCAGATTTTACCACATTTGTACCCTGTTATATATTTGTTCATAAATTTTTTTCATTTAGTTTTTGTCTTATCTGCTTTTTGGAACTTTTTGGACTCGAACCCCATCATCGTCCTCCAGATCACAAGTCCGCCAACGTATGCGGCGAGCCACCAAACAAACTGGTGACAATGGAAAAGCCGTCCATACGGAAGTAAGCGGTCAGCTGGTAATCGTAAAAAGGACCAGCGTCATACCACCCCATATCGTTCATTTTAAAGATTAAATGCAGCTATACGTAGCCCTGGCTGCATAATTCACAATCTCCAGAAATGTACAGAGGGGTACGTTTTCAGAATGACCCTGTGTTAGACGCATGATATTAATAAAGTTTTTCTTCTTGTCGATGGTTATCATAACTGTCATTAAGGGTTATTTGCTCAGTTATATAATTTTAAATGCTAAGGTGACATACTGTAGTTTGAAATGTCTTTGACAACTTGATATAACTAAACAGAAACACATTATAACTTGTCTTTGTCATTTCAATTTGACTTTATCAAGACAACATAACTTGTCATAAACCTATCATAAACATGATTGTCATGGGGTCATTATAATTGTGTCATGAATTTTATAACAGCATCATTATAATTTATTGACCTCAATTACAGTGGCACAAATTTAATTTATTAAAATGTGATAAATAAATATTAAATATAAATGACAATTATTATTTTTTAATTATTTGTCAGAGCGTTGATGCCTTTACTGAGATGTTTAAGTTATCTAGCACTCACTTTTAGGGATTTACACCTACCTAACTTTAAATAGTAACAGTTCTTTACCCCAGTGAGCTAAAAACAAAAATTAGGTATCATTGGAAAGACAAGAGGACACTGAGCTAATATAAAAATATGAAAAGCTATACATTATGAAGTAATGAGAAAGAAAAATTGTACCCAGTTCAATATTTGTTTTTTCAAATACAAACATATGGAAACATTAATGTAATGACCTAGAAAAAAATATGCCTTGAAAGCCACGTGTATCATGAGTTTTATTTTTAATTTAATGAAGATAACATGCAAAATGAGATTTCTGCTAAAAGTTTTCTGAGACTATAATGACAAATGCATTTTGTTTCATTGAAAATCCAATTATAATGGCCTTATGACAATCATGTTTATAACAGATTTATAACAAGTCTTGTTGTCTTGGTAATGTTAAGTTAATTCTTTAATAGGCATCATAACCACCTGGTTGACCTTTTATGCAAAGGTTATCATTATTATTTTAATTGCTTATTACTATTTATCGGAGTTATGTCAGTATATTATTCAATACAAGATGTGGGCCAAAAAATATATTTTTAAAGAGTGCAGCTTAAAGAGTTAGGTAATGACAAAGACAGGTTATGATGTATTTGGTCATGTCAAGCTGTAATGACATTTAAATTAGTGAATAATTATTGTGAAAAGCGCTATACAAATAAACTTGAATTGAATTTAAATTGACAACTGAGGTAATGACACCTAATGACAGTTGTCAAGCATAAATAAAATCTTATATTGATGATGTGTCATGTCATAATTATAAAGATTTTAACAAATTCTTATGACACCCTTTCAATTAAAGTGTTACCCTGCTTTTACATTACCTTCACACAGTGGTAATGTAGCTGCTTCTGAATGTAGGCGTTTTAAAGATCAAAGTGCATAACGATTAATGTTATAGTGGCCCACAGGCTCAGCCTGCTGCTGCTACAATAGCCACGCCCCAAACTCCCCTTATTGGTCACTCTGTAAAGTGATTGATAATTTGAGCAGACCACTCTCAGTGCTTTTATTGCACTTGGAAGCCTCAATGTTTATACTTCTGAAGCGATACATACTTATTGTGGTCATTCTGGTCAATGGATGATAAACTACTGTAAGTTAGGAGAATTAATTTTGACTAGAAATTACATACTTCACCTTGAATGACCTAAAGAGGACTTCCGGTTACATATTGGCGAGTAGGATGATGGACAGACATGGAAATGATAGGAGTGGTGCAGAGGAAAATGTAATTAAATTAAATTAAATTAAATTAAATTAAATTAAATTAAATTAAATTAAATTAAATTAAATTAAATTAAATTAAATTAAATTAAATCAGATAAATATTTCTTTTCATTTAATTAAAATTTGTTTTTGCATAAATCTGTTAATCAACCTCAGTTCTGATCAAAACTACTAAATTGCTAAGAAAATTTAGGATTTTAACTCTTTAATTGCTAAATACATACATGATGTTACTGAAAAAAAACACACAAAATGACGTTTTTTCAATTTAAAAAGTAATTGTGGATTTTTCTTCTTTACCTTTTATCACAGTCTTGGACATGTGAACGATTAGTAACAGCATTGCCTTTGATGCATTGTTAGTTTTTGTGCAGCATATGATTTTTATTTTTCTCCCGAATTTACAGTTGGTAGCTGTTTTTGCCCCATTGACTTCCATTATAACCCCATTTTTTGATTGAAAAGCCATGACATCATATAATCATGCAATTTTGATTGT
Organism: Danio aesculapii; assembly: GCF_903798145.1. Taxonomy (NCBI): domain Eukaryota; kingdom Metazoa; phylum Chordata; class Actinopteri; order Cypriniformes; family Danionidae; genus Danio; species Danio aesculapii. The sequence goes on along the minus strand of NC_079440.1, from coordinate 49,764,700 downwards.
TGATAGTTTTCCCTGTTGGGAATTGGTAAAATTTGTAATTTTTACTGTTGATCATAAGTTGGCACCATAAACCCCTTTAGATAAGCCTGTGCAAAAAAAAGAGCTTAGTTTATGGATTTTATATGGAGTTATATGGAATATAACAGCAAATTAAAGTGTGTGTGTAAATGTGTGAGAGTGACCTTTACGCACTTACCTTGATGTATCTGAGGTAAATATGCACATCAGCTCTCAGAACTACATGGAGTAAACAAAAACAGTGTAGAAACTAATTGTATTGAGCAATTGCTAGAAAAACAATAAAATTTTGATTCCAATGCATTGTAAAAATATGATCAAAGAGTAATGCCAACATGTTTACCATGATGATTAACCAAGTTTCAACTTCATTGTTCTGTAATAAAGTTATACAAGGTTTAACTTGAGGTTTTAGGCCAGATTAATGTATTTTACATTGGAATTATCTGTAAAGTTCATGTAAACTAAATGGCAAATAAGCATACATATTTAATTTTGGAGGTTCAGAACTCATAAATATTAATAAACGATTGACCCTTTTATTATAATCTTATCTCTGATTCCTGAAGTGTTTCAAACATTTCTGTCTATTTGCTTTTGGCAGCACTTAAATGTATATATATCTCTGGATTATGTTGGCTTTCTCAGTACAGTATCTGTCCTGAACTTGGCAGCATTATTTTAAACTCTTCATGCTTTTCTTTTTTTAGGATTTGAGCCACAAAAGGCATTACAATAGCAAAAGAGCAACTCTGAGCATTTGAAAGCCTGCGGGCAGGAGAAACTGAGTATCTACAGTAAATACAGCACAAGGTCAGGAGATGTCAACTTAGCAGCGATCATACACGGTATCATGGTTCACTGACAGAACAAGTTAGGTCAGAAATGCAGAAATCACAGCATTAAACTAGCACGTTCAACCTACGGTGGCCTCCAAAAGTACACTTTTCGGACACCTAAGTTTCACAATAAAATTTCAAACCAAGCACATACAGCCTTCTCAGAGAGTAGCTTCTGTATTTCTCCAATTATTCTAACCAGCTGGGCTCAAGGTTATGCTGTTGTTCTGAAGGCATGAACTCAGATCCTCTCAGCTTCACAGTAGTGTCTAGACACAATAACCACAGGTGTTTTTCATGAAACTCTGGATATTTGTCAATCATAATGTGCCCATAATATTGTATTCTTTTTACAGTATTTATATTTCCATAGTTTTTTAATTATAACAAAGCATATTAATTAGTGCATTGTTTTTTTATTTTTTTATTTATAGTTTTTTTTTTTTAAATAATAATATTTTAGGGGGTTTTGTCCTTTATTATGATAAGACAGAAGAGATTTCAGACAGGAAAGCATTGGGAGCAGAGAGAGGGGAAGGATCGGCAAAGGACCTCGAGCCGGGAGTTGAACTCAGGTCGCCGTGAGCACGTCGGTGCTGTATGTTGGTGCACAACACCACTAGGCTATTGTCGCCAACATGCATTGTTTTAATTGGTAAATTTTTTGAATAGTAGAATAATAAATTATAAAATAAATAATTTTAAAAATTCTTTAACGCACAACAAGCCATTGATTATCCTGCTTATTCCATGGTCATTTGCCAAGGTAGGCCTAAGTTTAAACTAGTTTTGCTCTTTGCAGCACACTGTTTGTCAACTTTTTGTCAGTTTTGACATGTTAGTTTTTCTAAACCCTCCTGCTAACATTATTAAGATGCGATAGCAGCAATTAAATCACAAATAACATATTCCCAGTCACACCTGGAGTGTATTTCCAGTTCTATTCCCAGTCACACATCCCTGCAGGCACAGGACATCAACATGACGTCATACTGATGTTGCATCTCAGCATCGTGAGGACGTTGGATTTGTTTGGAAATTAAAATTGGGTTGATGTCACAACCCAAAGTCATGCCTACATCAATGTCCAACCTAAAATCAACCAAATATCAAGGTCTATTCATGTTACTCCTTGACGTGGTGTAGGCGTTACCAATATGACTTCTATCGGACATTGGATTTTGGTCACTTTCCAACATAACCTAAAATCAACGAAATATCAACGGAATTTAATGTTGTTATTGGACGTCAAAATAACGTCCTTAGACGCTGGCTAGACATGGAATTTTGGTCACCTAATGTCATGACCTAAATCGAATCTAATATTAACGTCTTTTGCGTATGTTGTGTGCCTGCTGGGATGTTTCTTTTGTCTACTTTATACCACTTCTCTGATGAGGGAGGATCTGTATGTATATTGGCTTTCTCTTAACATTACCTTTAATACTGCAAATCCTGGACTACTTATAGCAGAATTTCCGCGATTTACATTTCGAAATGAACATACAAGTCTTGTTAAAGTATAATATCAATAAAATACGCTTTAGGATTAGGTTACTTTATACACTTGGCTAATTAATTTTTAGGTTTTTAGGCTTTATTAGGTACACCTTACTAGTACCAAGTTGGACCCCCTTTTGCCTTCATAACGGCCTTAGTATTTCATGGCATAGATTCAACAAGGCAGATTTTTCAGCTGCACATCCATGATGCAAATCTCCCATTCCATCACATCCCAAAGGTGCTCTATTGGAGACCTTGTAAATGTGCAGGCCATTTGAGTACAGTGAACTCATTGTCATGGTCAAGAAACCAGTCTTGAGATGATTCTTGCTTTATGACATGGCGCGTTATTCTGCTGGAAGTAGCCATCTGAAGAGGGATACACTGTGGTCATAAAGGGATGGACATGGTCAGCAACAATACTCAGGTAGGCTGTGGTATTGACACGATGCTCAATTAATACTGATGGGCCCAAAGTGTGCCAAGAAAATATCCTCCACGCCATTACATCACCAACAGCAGCCTGAACCGTTAATACAAGGGAGGATGGATCCATGCTTTCTTGTTGTTGTCCATTCTGACTCTAACATCTGAATGTTGCAACAGAAATCGATTGTCATCAGACCAGGCAACGTTTTTCCAATATTCTATTGTCCAATTGTGGTGAACCTGTGCAAATTTTAGCCTCAGTTTCCTGTTCTTAGCTGACAGGAGTGACAACCGGTATGGTCTTCTGCTGCTGTAGCCCATCCATCTCAAGGTTGGACTTGTTGTGCGTTCAGAGATGCTCTTCTGCATACCTCGGTTGTAACGAGTGGTTTTTGAGTTACTGTTGCCTTTCTATCAGCTCGAACCAGTCTGGCCATTCTCCTTTGACCTCTGGCATCAACAAGACATTTTTGCCCACAGTACTGCCGCTCTGGATATTTTCTCTTTTTTGGACCATTGTCTGTAAATCCTAGAGAGTGTGTGCGTGAAAATACCAGTAGATCAGCAGTTTCTGAAACACTCAGACCAGCCCGTCTGGCACCAACAACTATGCCATGTTCAAAGTCACTTAAATCACCTTTCTTCCCCATTCTGATGCTTGGTTTGAACTGCAGCAGATCGTCTTGACCATGTCTACATGCCTAGCTGCATTGAGTTGCTGCTTTATGATTGGCTGATTAGATATTTGCATTACAGAGCAGTTGGACAGGTGTACCTATTAAAGTGGCCGATAAGTGTATATATTTAGTGTTTATTCTTTTTATACTTTCACATGTTAAATTCACATGTGAAACACACCCAAAAAAGTGTTTTCTTGTGATTTTTAATGTTTTAATTTGACCCTCTGCTGTGTTTCTTTTTTTACTTTTCTTTTTAAAATAAATGTCACTTTGACCAATAATTTCTGTCTCATGAAAGGACACTAATACAATTTTCAAGTGTAGAATAAAGGTCCGAACAGCCTTTGAGACCACTGTACTTTCCTAGAATTTTTATCGGTTTCTCTTCAACTTTTATTATTTAAAGCTGCAGTCATGCTAGGCTTTGAGCATGCAAAATGACTTGGACCTTGCAATGCTGTAAATCATGCATCTCATAAGCTTATGTTTCCTTTGAAGTGAGACCACAGATTAATCTGCCATATTTTTTATTGGAAGAATAAATATTCAGGCTCCTCAACCTCCCACCATATCCTTGCTTAAAAAAAAAAAAAAAATCGGATATGTTGGATTGGTCACCATGCTCTGATAAATAACGCAATATGTTCGCAGTGCCACCAATATAATATTTACACACAGTTGCTCTTCATATTAATGTGCAAAATGCATGCACTAAGAACTTTAAAGTCAATGCCACATTTTTAGCTCTGCAGAATACTAAAGCAGCCGACCAGAATGATCTGTACAGATGATTAAATATCTATTGATTACTGTTGTATTTAACCAAACGACACTTGCAGCTTAAATCAAAAGCAGGAGTCACCAGGTGTAACTTTGTTCCAGGAATCCAGCCATGACTCCTTTGTTCCAGACCTGCCGTGTCAGCACTTTCGGCCATTTCTAAGGCTTGCATTCATCACAAAACATTTCTCCAGGCTTTTAAAAGACTTGTAAAGGTCCCAGAGAGAGAAAGAGAGAGCATGTGAGTGAGTGAGTGAGAGAGAGAGAGAGAGAGAGACTTTTCCAGCCACTTTAATTACAAAAATATAAAACATTAACCACTTGATTAATACCATAAGATTAACATCAGAAAGAGGGGGAAAATAAATAAAGAAGAATATTAATGATAATAATTAAACATTTTTCAAAAATAAAATGAATAAAAATTTTGAAAAATACAGACAGTATCGCTTCCAATGTATATCACACTTTCAAACAGATAAATAAAGTGACCCATCCTCAACAATTTCACGAATAAATTGATTAATTACTCATAAAAGGCGTTTTAAAAAAGAAACAACATGCAAATCGGTAACAAATAAAACTGGTCCCGTGGAGTTCAGCACCTGTCATCTTGCCAGTGTATGCTGTGCTGTGTAGCTTAAATATTTCCCAAATGATGTTTAACAGAGCAAGGAAATTTTCACAGTATGTCTGATAATATTATTTCTTCTGGAGAAAGTCTTATTTGTTTTATTTCGGCTAGAAGAAAATCAGTTTTTAATTTTATTAAATAATTTTAAGGTCAAAATTATTAACCCCTTTAAGCTATATATGTTTTTGATAGTCTGCAACAAACCATCAATAAAATAAATCATTATGTTTAAAAACGTGTTGAAAAAATCTTCTCTTCATTAAACAGAAATATTTGAAAAAATTAAATGAGCTAATAATTCAGGGGGCTAATAATTCTGACCTCAACTGTGTGTGTGTATATATATATATATGTATATATGTATATGTATATATATGTATAAATATATATATATATATATGTATGTATGTATGTATGTATGTATGTGTGTGTGTATATATATATATATATATATATATATATATATATATATATATATATATATATATATATATATATATATATATATATTCCCCTCTTCCTTCATTTTGTCAAGTCCTTTATACTTTCTTTATTATCTGACAATTAAAGTTAAATAAAAAAGAGGGAAAAACTTCCCTAAATGTTGACACCATTTGTCTGTTTGAGCCATTTGTGAGGCTTGCATTCATAACAACACATTTCACCAGACTTTTAAAAGTCTTGTAAAGGTCCGTTAGTGAGAGAAAGAGAGTGAGAGTGAGAGTGAGAGAGAGAGAGAGAGAGAGAGAGAGAGAGAGAGAGAGAGAGAGAGAGAGAGAGAGAGAGAGAGAGTGCCATACACTCCCAACAATCACATGCTTGTCAGAATGTCAGCTGGCATTATAGTAACCCCCTCATACAGGCCTGTAGGAGCAAGGCAGCCGGGGAAGTGGAGCGAAACAGAGGCAGTCAGTGGCACAGCTCGTCTCCAGAGGCTCGACCTTTGATGGCCACGGAGGGCTCGAGGAACAGGCCCAGCGTGGGTGGTCACACCGTACTACAGGAAAATTTCTGTCACCAATGATGTGCGCCATAAAGGCTGATGAAAGTTGAAGGTTTTAGTGCACGAGAAGCAGATTCTCTAGTCGAAGTCCCTCAGACTGGAAACTGAGCAGGACTTGATTTCAATGAACTCGTCATCAAAATTTAATCAGATTCCTGGTTTCTTTAGTCAAGCTGTGTAATGCTGTGGCTTTATCTTGATGGAAGCTTTTATTTTTTTGGCTTATGAAATATTAGCTCTAAAAATTTCAACCCAGGCTCATTGCGGATACATACTCAGGTCTACATTTCAGGGGACAGCGAAATACGTAACCTCAGGTACGTCTGCTCACAGTTTTTGTAAGCGGTCAGCTGGTAGCGCTAAAATGAAAAGAAGCTGGCGGTGGCGTCATACCGCCCTGTAGTGTTCGTTTTAAAGACGAAATGCAGCCAGACTTACGTCTTTAGTCGTACAGTATATTGTTGGTATTCCACCTACTCTGACAGCTGATTGGTCAGGAGACCGGACTGTCATCATTGGGTGACGTGGAGCAGCAGTATAAAATGGATGCCAGGAAGAGCAGAGGGAAGCTCACTTTTATTTGATCTCGTTTTTGTATATTTTTGCTGACACAATTTTAATTTTGACTATGTTGAGGCGGCGCAGTGGGCAGCGCTGTCGCCTCACAGCAAGAAGGTCACTGCAAATAGTCAGACATTTATTGAAGATAACAAACATTTTCAGTGGGTTAACTTAAAGAATAACAATGAGCACCTGCAAAATAAGCATTGTAAATTTTGATTTCAGATGGACTTTAAGGTGTAATGGAAGGGATATTGGTGTAATTATGAATGTGATTACAGAAAGCAATTACAGAAGTAATTACATGCTGATCATTTTTTTTATATAAAAAGCATGCATTGTACCAAATGGCTAATTTAAATGTAAGTGCATAGTAATTAAAGACACTTAATATAAAGTGGAACTGAAATCGTAAATGTGTGCTTCATTCAGTCTACTTGATGATTTTATATCTTCTGTGGAACATAAAGTATTTTAAGATTTAATGATATTTTAAATATCTGTATTTGTCTGTTCTTCTGTTGCTTAGAATGAAGTCAATAGGTTCGATCTAGCATTAGAGTGCAGGAAAAAAACGTATGTGTTCTCCCAATGAAGTATTGTTTTTCTTTGAGAAACTTGCATTCTTTCTCAGAACATTTGTGTTCGTTTGCAAAAAGTTTGTGTTGCTTCAAGAATCTTTACTTTATTTTTGCTTCATTCCCTTAAGAAACTTTGTGTTCCTCCAAGAAACTTTGTATCTGTTTGTGAAATGTATATACAGTTTGTGAATTTGCAGAACATCACTTTTCTCATAGAAACATTGTATTTACTTGCAAAAGTGTTGCAGTCTCCGGGGAAACTTCTTGCATTCTCTCACAAAACAATTGCATTAAATGTCCTTCCAAGACATAGGAGCATCTTTGCAAACAGAATAGTCTCCACTTGCAAGAAACTCTCTTCCTAAAACTTTTATATTCTGCTGCAAATGTATCGCATGTTCTTGAGAAACGTTCTCTTGCATGGGCATTGCTAGGGCTATTTTAGGGGCCTTTATTTCTACTCAGCCCCCCTTAAAACTTTTGCGATTAGCTCATAAACTGTACACTTAATTATATATATATATATATATATATATATATATATATATATATATATATATATATATATATATATATATATATATATATATATATTTAAACCTCAGGAGTTGAGCCTCCCTAAAATGAAGCTCCTAAAATCGCTCCTGTTCTTTTGTAAATGTTTTGTAATCCTCCAAAAAATTGGCATTTGCATAATATTTTGCCTTGCTTAAAAAGTTGTAAGATACATTATTTAGATTATATTGCAAAAGTACAATGATTACTTGAGAACGTTCATGCAAAACACTCGCATTCCTCCAATAAATGTTTTTAGCCATAAAGACACTCAGACTACACTGTAAAAAATGCTGGGTTCCACACAATTCCTTTTTGTTGTCCCAACACAAATCGATTAAGTTAACTTAAATGTTTTTACAAGTTTAAGTGGATTGAACATTAAACTATTAATTTGTCCCAAAAAAGCCTTAAGAATTGTGTTGATGCAGCTCATTGTAAATAAATAGTTTAAACAAGCAACAAAGGTCATTTTTTAATTGCACTGTAAAAAATGGTACGTTCCACACAAACCCATCATGTTGTCCCAACACAAATCCATTAAGTTAACTTAATAATTTTTTACAAATTTAAGTGGATTGAACATAAATCAATTAAATTGTCCCCAAAAAAACTCAAGAATTGTTTATTCAGCTCATTTTAATAAGTACTTAATTTTTTGAGCGTAGCTCTGAATTCCTGCAGTACACTTTACAGTACATTTTATACTTCAATTTCCCAGCATGACTTTCATAACTCCTTGTATGTTTTTAATCTGTATTTTTGATGGTTTAGCTGATAGTCATTATTTTTGAACAATATTTTAAAAGAGGGCTTAATCAGTGTGCTTCTCGACAGTGTTGTCTGTATCTTTAAATTGCATAAGCCCTTTAAATATCAATGGATTCTGACTGGCTGCCAATATTATAACATTCGTCAACAGAGAAAGATCATTCTGAAACTGATCCCAATGATATCGTTCCTCTGTATCTTGATCGTTGGCTAACACTTTATAATACCTGCACAATATGAATAATTTATTAAGCATTAGCAAATAGTTAAGTAATCATTTGTAAAGCATTAACTGTACATTAATAGAGATTAGTAAGCAGCTTATTCCTACAGCTACAAATGCTGTATGCTTGACTTATAGGCACATCTGCAGTGTGTTTAATGCTAGTATTTTCATACTCTAATTATAAATTTTTCATCACTAAATTAAGTATTACTTACTAAGCAGTTATTTAAAAGTAGTTTAGAGTCTTTAAAGATCATTCAGACTGAGTAAGTAAATGAATAATAAGCTATTCAAATTAACATTTTTTTATCTTATTATTCAGACACATAATAACGTTACGCTAGATGTTAATAAATGCTTTATTAACACAACTTCATGCAGTTTTGTGACCTAATCTAATGTGAGAACTATTTATGCTTAAAACATAAAAGGAAATGAATGACAAAGTGATTCATAGCTTATCGCTGCTTATTAAACTGTGTATTAATGTCTAGCAATGTAGAGTTAATGCTTTAAAGGTGCTGTGTGTAAGCTTCTAAATACCATATTTAAGAAACAGGCAAAGTGAACATTCTTGTTTATCTAAAAAAATGCTAAAGTCAAATATTCTGTTTTGGTAATGTGAGTTACGTGCTGAAACGGCTGTCTTTGTTTTGGTCACTTAACCTGCTCACTGCCAGTTTAACTAATTACTGTATATTTCAGCACCCCAGGTTGCCTTGGTAGAAAACAGCTTGATTTATTCAGTCAGGAAGGCTCTCAAAGCATGTGGCCATGACTGAAATGCAACCTCTGGTGGACAGTAGCAGCTGCCAAAATGGGATGTGGTTATTAATGAACAAATAATTTAAAAAAATTATGAACGTAAACATTAGTTAAGCAGGTTACATTGTAACATTGTGTCCTAACAGCACACTACATGACCAGATTTGCAGTAATCAGCAATCTGGCTGTTTGCACCAGACAAAACACGGCAGAAATTTAAATACAGCCATTCAGAAGCAAAGAATAGTGCACTTACTGCATTCTAACAAAATAGTAAGTCTTATAATCTAATGAATACATATTAAATCTCTTTAACATTATTAAATGTACATGCTGAAGCACTGATATGTGTTGGCTTGCACTGAGTCACATTTCTAAAGTTCAATTTTGAATGGTTTATTTTATTTTCAAGATCTCAGGTGAACTATCTGCTGCTGCTTTCAGTACGATGGCAATAAATCTCATGTAAAATGGCATTCATCTCACATTATTAGCATTTAACTCTGAATAAAGCACATGAGGTGTACCTGAGGTGATCATTGTCGTTTCTAAAATATAAATTTCAGGTGTTGGTTAGGACAAAAACTATTTAATATGGAAAATATTCCGTATATCCCGTGGTGTTTCTTTAATTTAGAACAATTTAAATCAGCCTTTAGGCAGTCAGTCTTGCTCCTGTTGATGTTGTCAATCTGGCAACCTGCACTTGTGCTTGTTTTAAACCAGTAGTGCAATCTCTAGTTCAACCACTGGGTGTCAAATTAAATAATTCACCTTTAAAATGATTAATTAACCGTTTACTAATGCTTAATAGATGATTCATAGTGTGCAGCTGTTATAGTGCTATCATTATAGTCATCGTGATCTGTGTAAATGTATTGTGTTTCTTTTAAAAAAATGCATTCCTTTGCAAGAAATTTCAGTTCTATGGTAAAAGTATTGGGTTTCAATTTACATAAAAAATACAGCATTTCTTTGAGACATTTGGCGATCTCTGAATTGTATTAGTATTATGTTTGTTTATTTAAATTTTTACATTTCCCAAGAAACTGATGAATTACAGTACATCTTCAATGTGCCTAGCTCAGTCAGGGGGCATCAGCAAGCTCCAGTGTGCCCTAAGCACCCACCCAAAAAAAAGCATTTCCCGTCTCCATCCCATTTCCCCTGACAAGGTGATGATGTTGAAGTTACACCTCTCACTGTTCATCTGCTGGACTCATGGCTTCCTCAGGGGTGTTCGCTGAATGAAGCGCTGGGGAGTCTGGAAGATTAAAAACAGCCACTGAAAAGCCTGGCAGGATTGGCCAGCGAGGCTTTGACACACAGGCTCTCTCGCTGGGAAGACTTTTCCTTTGTCCCGCTCCCTTATTTATATTGTGTAAGCCCTGTTCAATTCCTGGAACATGTTCGGAAGGCCTGAGGTGTGAATTTTATGGAATGAAAGCCTTGGCGATGTTGAGTTGCCAAAGGCTTAGCTGTAGAAACTGTTGACTGGTTTCAGTGTTGCCAAAATGATTATTTTGATGAGAAAAAAATCTCTCTGTGTGTGACGTTTAAAGGATCGGTAGTTTCATTGGAGATGGCAACTTTAGGAGTGAATCGGTGGAATGCAGTGCTTGATCACCGGAGAGCCAGCTTAATCATATTCATAAATTCAGCTTCTGACATGACATCATGTTACACCTTTAATATTTCTTTCTGTTGCCATTCACACAATGCAGTTGAAATGTCTGACACCTGGTTCTGAGGTTTGTGTTGTCTTTTTTTAACACAGCATTGTTCCAAAGTTAGGAGTTAGGATGACATTGCTTATGTTTTCGAAGTTTCTTTTGCTCGCAGATGATTTTTGTTTTTTTATTTGAACAAAAATAGTACAAAAACATTGTGAAATATTATTAAAAATACATTTAATCCATATATAAGTAAGTAGGGATGTCCAGATCAGATCACATGATTGGAAATCAGGCCTGATTACGAGGTTTCAGACTCAATCTGAATCGAATGTTACCTCCCGATCAGGACTCAAATATATGTATATAATATATATTGTCATTATTTTTTAACACATCTATAGTTATGTGGTGGCACAGAGTTAGAGCTCTGTCTTGACGCAACGTGTGCAGCATGACATCACTTTGTTAGAGAGACGCTATTGGTTACTTGCCAGCAAAGTAGAACACGGAAGCAGCTTGAAGCTGATAGCGCTAATATGTCTGTGGTCTGGAGGTATTATAAAGTTGATATCGACAACATTGCCATACAAACTGTGAGATATGTAAACATGGGATTTTAAGCTGAGGTGCTATCTGTTTTTATATTAGATTTTTATTTTGTATTTAATGTTGCACTAAAGTCCAAAGTGAAGAGTTCATGTTATTTATTACTTGATTGTTCAAGCTATCTCACAGAAGTGCTCTGTTTATTGACAAAGTTGTTGAATGTTAAAATAAGGTGAATTAAATAAAAAAAAAGGAACAACCTGGATTTGTTTCTTCACTATGCTTCATTCTTTTTATGGATTATAGAAGTATCAGATCTGGTTTCGGTATTGGTAGATACTCAAAATCAAATTAATTGGACTCGAGGGCAAATAAATCTGATCAGGACATCCCTATAAGTAAATAAATAAATAAAGTTTCTACTTCAGATGGACATAAAGTGGGTATAGTAAGTATTCAGACTCCCTTACATTTTTCATACTTTGCTATATTGCAGCCATTTGCTAAAATTACGTAAGTTCATTTTTTTTCCTCAATAATGTACACATCACCCCATATTGACAGAAAAACACACAAAATTGTTAACATTTTTACAGATTTATTTTAAAAAACTGAAATATCACGTTTCTAAGTATTCAGACCCTTTGCTCGCTCTATTCTTCAAAAATTTTGTTCTCAATTTGTAAGAGGAAGCATTTTTTTTCCACATTATTTCACTCATATATATAGTTATATACTACACACAAAGTAAAAAAGTTTACTCAACTTAACATTTTAAGGTAACAAACTTTTAAGGTAACAAACTTTTAAGGTAACAAACTAACAAACTTATTGTAAAAAATGTTAAGGTAACAAACAAGGTAACAGACATTTTTGAGTTGACTAAACTTTCAACCCAATTACTGCACTTGACTCGATTAAAGTTGAGAAAACTCAAATGTCCTGAAGTTTGTTGCCTTAATATTTTAAATTTAAGTTTTTTTACAGTGCACTTCAACATGTTTTTTTTTTTACTTTTTTTTTGGCTTCCTCTTCCCCTTATATTCAATACTTTATTTATTAAATATATTTCTGTTTTCATATTTTCTCCCTTAAAACTGACTTGACTACATTCAGTACATTCAGTTCAGATTCATACATAATATATGAGAATATATTTATTATAGGTTTAAAACCTTGCATTGCATGCTTTTAGATTGAAATTTTATTGACTGGAATTTTAAGTTAGCTTCATTTGTATTTTTGCCAATTTCATTATTAGCCAAATCAGTTACCTGATTATGAATCCACACAGGATTCTCCATTAAAAACCTTCAAATATAAGGTTTACTGTATTATTCATTCAATTTCCTTCGGCTTAGTCTCTTATTTAAAAGGGGCTGCCACAGCAGAATGAACCATTCCAGCATATGCTTTATGCAACGAAAGCCCTTCCAGTCACAACCCAGTACTTGAAAACACCCAAACACTCTCACATATACACTCACTGTATTAAAAACCTTAAAATATATACATATGACAATTTGAACTTTCTAAAATACATCAAATACGTTTACAATTAATTATAAAGATGTAACAAGCAACATGTAACAGCACATAGTAAAAAGACTAAAATAGTATTTTCTTCTAAATATGTATTTAGATATATGATATTTAAATTTATACAACAGTTCAGTCTGGTTCTTGAATCTGATTGGCTGATAGCCGAGCGATATTCTGCAAATAACAGCACTCGTCCAGCCTTTTAACCCTTCACCCTTGTGTATTACTCTGCCCACAGAGACAAGCAGAGGATACTCCGTTTGACAAATATTGCAGCTGTTGGGCAACATCATGTACTTTTTGAATCTTTTTTTTTTAGTCGAGAATGTAGTTTTTTTTTTTTAGATTGCAACTATGCATTTAGTCATTTAGCAGAGAGCTTTTATTCAAAGCAACTTACAAATTATGCAGTTTATTTATAAGAATAGTGCCTATTTTAAATATTTATAATTTTGTAGCATCAGATTCAGTGCATCAGCTGCCATCAGGCTGTCTGAACAGACCAAACAAAGCAACAGAGACCGCATAATAAGTCCTTCGAGGAGAAAAACAGCATTTTCTCCACGTAAATTTCAAACTACAGCTCAACAAATCATTATAGATCAGGTAAGTGACATTCTAAGTGGATCTCTTACTTTTGAAACTGGGGGTTAACTATTGTGAAATCCCAATTGCAACAGAAATACCGGGGAAATCTCTGTAGACTGATGGCATTTCATCCCGTTCAGCCTTATAATCTTAAAATGTGAGCAAAAATCCCCCGTTTTGTCTTCACTTTAGTCATTATGCTAGAGAATCATTCAAATACTAGCTCTAAAGTGACGTTGGTGAAGTAGCAATGTTTTCTGCTGTTCTGATCGTCAGCTGCAGATGTGAACGAGTGGCAGAATAAAGTAGTTCCTCGTACAAAAGTGGTTTTGAGACTCTCGATATTTGATTTTCTTTTTTATATACACGGTTATGCCATTATATAAACGCAATATCATGCTAGTAGCATTGTGATGTGGCTGAATATCGTTATGCACACTTCCCACCAGTGCCAATATACAGCCACATTGCACTACTACTCGTGTGATATTGCTAATATATGGATTTATTTAAATCAGGTCACATCGGATCTTCTTGAATCTCTTCAGCTCAGAAATGTCCATGTTTAGTGCAATGAAGATTTCAGATGTGTTCTTTTATATGTAGCTTATTATTTTTGGAGATGTGTCCATCAAATGAAAACTGTTTTGATCAGTTGTTATTGTGTTCTATAGCATCTCTGAGTGACAGATATATTTTCTTTCTTCAGGGACCTTGTGCAAATAAGATTTTGTAGAAACTCGCTTTTATGAGACGCTCATTTTTCCTCTTTTCTAGCACTCCCTAATGTAATAGATTGATACGGTGTGACACCTCTGGATATCTATCATGTCTGATAGCAAAATCAATGTATTCCTGCGGACAGTTGACACATTAAATGTTGATAAATCCCTGACATATCTCTAAACCGAGGCAGTTTTTCCCCCACACTCCGAGCCCACAAAATAAGATCAAAGAAAATCAATGAATATTGCATATGTTTGTCTGGAATTTTGTTTTCCACAAAAAGTACACAGCAGGCGCACTGGCCTTTTTTTTCCCAGTCACGACACCACCATTGAGTTTGCTCAAATGACACGAGATTGGCTCACTTCAGAGGACACGAGCACATACATCATTTTCATTGTAAATGTTTGTGGATGAGAGAGCATAATCCTGGTTTGTGCACCGTTTCTGACAAGCCGCCATGAAACGCTGACATGTCTACCATTCATACTCATCTCCATGACAACCGGAGACCTGAGCCTAGCATTGTGATCCATCACCCTGATATATCCCCTCATTTCACTGATATATAAGACTCATATACTGGCGCAATGCACATAAAATGAATTATGCAGCCAATAGACCGTGAGGACCAAACGTATACAATGAACAGCAAGACGAATGCCGTACCTGAACGCAGTATCTATCAGAACTGATATAAAATGGAGGAAGAATGGAGAAAATAGTTTTAAAGCCCACATGAAGCCATTTCAAATATCTGTTTTCTATTAAAATGGGATTATTTGTAGAAACTTTTGTGTATTAGTAATTTTTGATGGACAATCTGAACAGATTTGAACAAAACTGAAAGCAAGGCCTTTTCTGACTTCCTTGGTTATCTTTGAAAGCCTGCTTATTTTGGTTTTGCTAAGAAAATCTAAAAGACGTGATGCATCAAGAGCCTTTCTTAGGTTCATTGAGACATTAAATAAATGCTTATATACAGATTTGGGTTAGTTACTTTAAAAAGTAATAGCTTACAAATTACTGGTTGCTACTGGGAAATTGTAATCTGTTTACACTGCTAATTACTTCATGTAAAAAGTAATCAGATTACTAATTACTTTACTTTGAAGTTACTTTTAAAACATATTAAATATAGTTTTTGGGTGCCGGTGTCCTCCTTGGCCTTGGTGATGAGCATTGTTGTAGAATGCTTTCTATTCAAGTGCTTGAACAAGTTGCTGGTTGAGTTAAAATCAGTCTAAAGTTCTTTAGATACTGGACATAGACTGCATTTTACAGCAATATTTTAGTTTTTACGCTCAATAAAAAGAAATAAATGTCTGTATTTCCACTTGAAGAAGCAACCACTCTCGACAGCAGCTATTTCAGTGCGCGATCTCCAGCAATTTAAAAGTGCTAACTTAAAATACTTCTTTTAAATCAGTTTTTTCTTCTAAATATTACATTACACTGACTTTAGTAACCATAATCAAATTACACAAATTTTAAATGTAATTCTTATATTACTACGTTTCTCAAGAATGTAATTAGAATACAGTAATGGTAGATAATTCAAGATAATTCTTACAGAGGCATTCCTTTAATGTCATATTTCATCACACAGTGTGCTGGTTGCAGTTCACTTAACAGCCACTGGTGTCACTAATACCAAGGGTTTCTGATACTAAGTTGCTGATTCGTAGGTAGTCTCGTAGGATGTAATGAGGACCGTAACTCCCACGGTTCCACACTCATTAAAATATACCTTTGTTTGTTTGTTTGTCATGAATATGTGCCCTCTAGTGGCAAAGTGAGATATTATGGCTTTTTTTTGCATATAATGTTTAGCGTAGTTTCAAGCCTACCTCACGGCAATCCGTAACTTTTTGATTTAGTGGCTACCCAGGCACACAACGTCATAAGACGTTAACAGTCATGATGTCAGGTGACCAAATTTTTATGTCTAGTCAGCGTCTAAGGACAACGTTATTTTGACATCCAATCATGACATCAAATGACGTTGATTTTAGGTTGTGGAAAAGTGAACAAAATCCAATGTTGAGGCAGCATCTTAAACCAATGTCATATTGAAGTCAAATACTGACATTTATTCGTCAAGTATGGCAACCAAAATCCAACGTCTGATAGACGTTGTAGTAGTAACGTCCACACACCGTTAGGTTGTAACATCATTAGACGTTGATATTTTGTTGATTTTAGGTTGGGCATGGACATTGACATGGACCTGACGTTAAGTTCTATGATGGTTAGGTTTAGGGCCGGGATTGAGTGCCATGCCTCATTTTTTAAATTGCACGATTACATTTTTGTACAATTGAACTATGAAATTGTATAAATTAGCCACTAAACTGACAAAACAAAATAGTTATGTTTCCTTTTAAGATCAGGCTGGTAGTTTATGTGGTATGTTTGTTTTCATAACCTTAAATCTTCTTGTTAAATTGCTGAATGCCTTCTCAATTGTAAGTTGCTTCGGACAAAAGCATCTGCTAAATTACGAAACCTAACATTAATTTATTGAACAACGTTTGACGAGATTTGAAATTAGAAATTAGGTTTATTAAATACTTTTTAATCTAAATATATAATGGATACAGTAATTCAGCCAAAAAATGCGGATATGATATTTTTTACCGTATTGCCAAGTCATATTTGATGCTAAATAGATGGGTTGTGATTTTGTGCTTGTCATTGGGTCTGTATGAGTATTGAGTGGGACCTCTCCAGCTATATGCGCTTGTGGTTTCATTTTCAGAACTCATCTTTGTTTTTTTGTCTATGGTAGTACCTAAATGTAGTATCTTTCAACATCAGATCAAATACGAAACAATTTAGTTTTTTGAGAAATTATAAAAGCTTTGGTTTTGAAGTCATTTCAGAACGCCTGAAGAAAACAAAGTGCTCATCAAGAAAACAAAGATGGTTTGCAGCGAAATCCCTCTGAATTAGAACATTTTACATCGACACACTTATAATTCAGGGCTTGTAAGCGGGTTTAGCAGCTGATAAAAATGAGAGCACTGCCGATTCTTCTTCACATGAGGCCATTTCCACAGAGGCGACACTCCAGACATTAAACTAGACCAAACGGTTTATCTGACAATTTAGTCCCTTGATTAGTCATTCATTAGACATGTTATACGGTTCCTTGAGGTTTTTTTTTCCAGAGTAACAATCCCCATAAGGGGGTTCTGGAGTCATATTTTAATTAGCAGCTGATTAAGTAGGAAATTGTGGCATCTGAGAGACGAAATAATGAAAGACATGCGAGGTAAAGGTTTGTGGCAGAGGGCAGGTTATGGATGGAGCTGCTAAGCTGTGCGCCGAGAGATATCAAGAGACGAAAATGGTTCCGCATCAAAGGTTTTACACCAGGATTACACGATGAGTTGTTTAATGTGGGAGAAGGGACAAAATCAAGGTCCGACCCACCAAATGGAATGCTTCGTTAAGAGGATAAGAACAAAGATTCTGGAAGGAGGACTCGAGTGGGAGGCTGATTGGGTTGTGGAAGCACGTTGATTGAGGCAATCAGACCTGCTACAACAGCCAAAGCCTTCTTGTCCTTCTCTGTTGTAGGCCGTATTTTCTGAGCAACCTTGGATGAAAGATTGGCTGGAACGTGGCTGACCTCCAGACGATCCCTTTTTATGTGCCTCGCCGTGATCAAGCCCTTTTATTTCCACTGTTAAGATTAGTGCACTCACAATGCTGCCAGGTTTCTGCTCTTGTTTGATATATTACAGTTACGTTGCTGTTTGTAAGAAAGATACAAAGCCTGGAGACGCTTTGACGGGAGTGATGGGATCTGTAGACATGGCAAGCGATGTAAGCTCAGCTATATATAGTCGCCACAGCTGTAATGGTGCAAATGACAAATGGCAGCAGCTTCTATATTAGGAAACGCCAGCCAACATTCAGATGAAGGTCTCAAAACAACACAAAAGCAGAGTAACTGTGAAGGAACAGATGAGACCGTCTTGTTCTTTTTGTTTCTACCTGTTTAACAAGGTAAGACATTAACAATGTAACCATTAAAAATGGAGCTGTTTACACTATTGCCATGCATTGTGTTTGCAATTTATGAAGTAGCTTGAAGATTGCTCTTTTGCTTTATGTATGATGTTTGTTTATACCTGTTTTAAAAGGGCAGGCACCAAGGGTACTAATGGTTTACTATTATAATGCATTGTGTATGCAAACTGTATTTATGAAGTAGTTTAAGTACTTGCTTTACATATAATGTTCACATTAACGGGACAAGAAGGGAGTTTAGTATGCTCCAGTGGTTTTGATATTTATTTTATAGAGTTGTACTACATGTTTTCAGTTATACAACATTTATTTGTTAAGTTAAAGTTAAGTGCCTCTTTGAAGTTCTTTCTGTGATCATATTTGCTGCTTACAAGTGATTTTACATTGAAAAAATCATGAGAAGCCTGTGTGAATCTTTGTATACATTTGAAAATGTTTTGATTGACTGAAGAAGGGATTGGTTTATCTGGTGACAAGTGAAGCTGGGTCTACAGTTTAAACATTTACAATGGTGCTGTTTTTGCTGTAGCAAATAAGATTTATTCTATTCGAATGACTGAACCACTGTCATTTAGTACACTCATTCTGTAAGTTTCTCCTTAAATCTTGTTGAAGCACCTTAAAGTTTTGACAATGAATAGCATGAGCAACTTATGCAACTTATAGACTTATGTTGTGTAACATTATTTTTCATTGATTGGACAAGCTTATTTAAAAAAAACAAAAAAAACAGTGGTTCAGTGGTGTAACGTGAGGTAGACTAGAGCTGAAGATCTGTGCCCGAACCCGATGGGAC
This sequence comes from Danio aesculapii, assembly GCF_903798145.1. Classification (NCBI taxonomy): domain Eukaryota; kingdom Metazoa; phylum Chordata; class Actinopteri; order Cypriniformes; family Danionidae; genus Danio; species Danio aesculapii. Next base: position 49,745,440 of record NC_079440.1, on the reverse strand, counting down.
CCGAAGGGTTTGGGTGGGTTCGGCTTAATTTTTATCATTTTTTGGGGTGGGGCCAGGCTTGGACTTGCGCAGTAAATAAACAGTCATGTGATGCATTTCAATTAGCATGAGAAAGTAATCAATGGTTTGTTACAACATTAAAATCCATCCCTGCACAGGTGAAACAAATGATGACAGAGAAGTCAAAAAGAGCGAATTTTGACTGTGGTCAGGCCAGAGGCCAGTTTAAAAAGAAAGCCAAGGTATTTTGGCAGTCGCTCACACACTGTGTATGATGGTAGAGTGCTAAACAGCAATGTACAGCATGTACAACAAGCTGACAAAAAAATGATGAGGTCACTCGCTACATTGAAACCACTGTCATGGAAAATGAAATGGATGTTCTGGTGGAAGATAAACAAACATTCCTACCCAAAACTTGCAAAATTAGCCGGATCAGTACTATAAATCCTGACCTGTAGCAGCAAAGGGTGTTTAGTGATGCTCAGTGAGTGCAGGACTGCGCTAAAGCCATTTACAGTGGATTCAATAATGTTCGTCCACAAAAACACGTAGCCTAATCTTGGTGAGTAAAGGATTTTCAAACTATAACTAAATATTAATTAAACCATAAATGCATAATATAGACAGAGTATATAGGCTAATGTTGGCATTATTTTTTTATCATTCAGCTTCACTGTCGCCTTAAGGCCAGATTATTAAAGAGAAGTGGCGAAACAAATCCCGCAGAGCCTTTATCTTAATTTCGTTATTGCCAAATACCCGTCATAATTTATAATTTATTATAATTTAATTTGTTAAGAAAGACATGTTTTTATTGGTATGTTGGCCAATTTAAAGGCTAAGTTTATGTACCTAGGCCTATTTAGAGTGCTGAGACGATGTTACAGAGAACTTATTTTATTTCTTTGTTCCAACTTCCAAGTGCCTATAGCCTTCGTTTGTTATGAATAAATTGTGTTAAAACACATATAAATGGCTCAGTCTTGAAAAAAGGCAAAAGCCCTGTGTGCATGTGCACATTTGAATAATGTCGGGCTATAAACTGGTTCGAGCTTTTGAAAAGCTGTCAGTCAAAATGTACTTGTCAGCCTTGGGCCAAATTCTGTCGGGCTCGGTCCCTATCGGGCCTAACTTTTATGGCCTGATTACACAACTAAGGTGAACGTTGACAAAGTAAGTGCGGACGCAGTCCAAACGCAGGATTTATTAGCAGTATGGTCAGGCTAGCAATGGTCAACACGTGGGAAAACAGATGTATACGGGCAATCCAGAGTCGTAGTGAAATACACAGGCGAATGGTCAAAGGCAGGCAGCAGGCATGAATAAATAAACAAACAAAACAAAGCTAGGTTCAAAAACACGGAAGGCAAGGCAAGGAAAATGAGTTGTAATGTTCACAAGCAGTATAACAAGACTCAGCAACTTCTCTGTGTTTGTGTGCTGTATAAATAGTCCAGTAATGAGTCATAAGCAGCTTCAGCAGTGTCAGTCTAATCAATGGAGACTTGGAGCATGTGTGTGTGTGTGTTGCATGACTGGAGCTTGTCCATATACCGGCAGATTTGTAGTTCTATATGATCTGTGTGTTTACCAGTGATCTGAAAGGATTAGATCACTGGCGATTGTGACAACTGGCACTGAATGCTGTGTGTGAATGAAATGAATGAATGAGTGATTTTGGTTAATCATGTGAGTTTGGGTTAGTATGATTTGTAATGTTTAATATTAATACTGTATAATAATATTTAAAAAGGTGGCACGGTGGTTTAGTAGAAAGCACTGTTGTTTCACAGCAAGGTCACTGGTTTAAGTTCCGGCTGAGCCAGGAGACCTTTATGTGTGGACTTTGCATGTTCAGGTTGTTTCCCACTGTTGTTTTTTTCCTGAGTTCAGACTGCCTGATTTTAGCCCTGATTTTAACTCACTGACAGGTTTTGAGAAATCGCCAACAAATGCCCGAAATCACAAGCAAATCGGTGCTCGTTCACATGAGTAACAATTACACAGTGTGAACCATCAAAGACACGATCTGAGAGAATCGATGGTGAGTCATTGATACCCGTGAGAAATTTGTCATGCTAAATATCTGGAGCTGTCGGCAATTCAAATCATGTATTTTGACTGAAAATAACATTGGTGATTACCTGCAGCCAATGGGAGAGCAGCATTCACTCGTGTAGGTATCTGAAGGTCAGCAGGAGGTTGAGGGAGATGTTAAAATCGCTTATTTTCAGTCTATTTGAACCCAAGAAATGGAGGAAAAACTTGTGGAAATTTGACAGGAGCTCTCATGTCTGTTTGTTTTGTCATCTGAGCAATACCACAACCAGGTCAAGGAGAAATTGCTAGTTCCGTTCAAATGACAGGTGAGGAAAATAGGTATATTTATTACCTCACTAAATGTTTATTTCTCATTATGTAGTTAATAACAAAATATATACTACGCCACTTCATGCTGTTTCCATGTCGCATGGTCATGTGTTTGGTTGTGAGAGATGTAGTTTGCAGATCGAGACAAAGTTGTCTGCGATTCTTCCGATTGTAAAGTCATGTCGTGTGAAACCCCCTGTTGCCGATCCATCTTGCAGAGTAAACCAAGCAGTGACGAAACTCTGCCCCAGATAGTCATGCAGTGTGAAAACATCTGTGACATGACTTCTTTGAAAATCATGCAGTCTGAACTCTGCATTAGTGTACTATCAGTGCTGGATTGTTATGGGAAGGGCATCTGCTGGTAAAACACATGCCAGAGTAATTGGCAGTTCATTATGCTGTGGTATATATGTATGTAACACTTTTCAATATGACTTTCAGCATGTTAAATCCTACCAGATACATTGCACTCTACCAAAAAATGCTAATGATGTCAACAACATTCAATAAATGTGTTAAATCATGTTAGAAACATGCTAGCAATTTGTTATAACTTGCCAGTGTAATGCAGGCCTTTTGGCAAGTGCTGTGAATGTAAACCTTATTCCCCTAATCTCAAGAGGTGCTCTGGAAACCAATGTGGGTGCTCTACACCACCTTGTTATACTGCCTGCCTGCCTGCCTGCCTGCAATGCCAGAATTGCTGGTTTAAGCCCGGCTCAGAGTGGCGGGTGTGTGTCAGACCAAAGAGCTAACATTGGTGCCGTGACCCGGGTGGCATTAAGGTCTATAAGGATGAGTGTAACGGAGGCCAGCTGGTGAGTACTGTGTTGGTGAACCTCACTCCTCTGATTTCAAGAGGTTCTCTTGCGACCAACATGTATTTAACCTCCTTGTTAGAGTGCCTGCCTTCCATGCCAGAATTGCTGGTTCAAGCCATACTCGGGTTGGTGGGTGGCTGACAGGTTACATTGGTGCCGTGACCCAGATGGGTGAGGTTTATAGGGTGAATATAATGGAGGCCAGCTGGTGAATGTTGTGCAGATAAACCTCACTTCCCTCATCTCAAGAGGTCCTCTCAATGTTGAAGACTGCATCCACTTGCTTCCTCGTTAGAGCACTGGGTTGAACCTTATTGAGCCAGTATAATTGTGGTAAATTATGAAAAATGTGATAACAGTGTGCTTCATCATGCCAGAAACATGCTATCAATGTGGTATATTATGCTAGCACAGACTTTGTGTTAAGCCTCTGTGATAAGTCTTGTTAAGGATCTATTATCTCCAGTGTAAATGGCAGTTTTTGTTTCTTGTACAGCATTTGTACTGCTTGTTTTCTATACCTCAATTCAGATGTAGTTATGTATGCTGCATTGAATCTTAGGCACTGTCGACCTTTTGCCATTTTATTTTTACAACCCACTCGTTTCAATAACTAAAAACGCTGCTTTATCCTCCTTACCACACTTGTGTTGTTTTCTTTTTCTCTTCGCCACGATCGTGTCTGGGTTGCATATTGAATCAAATGATGAAAATGAAATAAAATCTATATATATTTCAAGACAAACATCTGAGTCATTCTGATTCAGCTGGACGTTGAGTGGCTAAGCGAGACTCTCTTTCATTCACCTTGTCCTGGATCATTACCAGAGCCGCTGGTGTCGATGCCATTATCGAGAAACCAGCAGCATAGATGCACTGTTGTGATCGCCCCATCCTCTCACAGCCTCATTAACCAACAGCTTTCAATCACATAAAGCCACTTCATCTTAATACGGGAAAGACACTGCGAGGACTTTGCAGCAATACGCTTGGAGTCAGACAGCCGTAAAATATTCCGGTGTTACTTGGTATTCCGGTGAATAGCAGGGATTAATGTTTTGAATCATATGCTCTAAATGGCCTGTCTGGATGTCATATGTATCCATATTTTCTGAAAATGGATGACCATGGTTGCCCTTCTTTTGGATGGAACTAACCCACCGAGATTATGTTTGCAAGAAGCAGCATTATTAAATCTGTTGTCATTATGTCTTTTAGCTGAGCTCTATTACTCAGAATCAAGATATTGTCATGCAAATCATTCACTTGCCATTTAGCTGATGCGCTTCATGCTAAGCCACTTAAAATAGTCTAATCGAGAATTACAGTTCGTGACCCATCTTCTTTAGAATAGGGTAGGCTTTTGGTAAGGCTATTCATTGTAGTGTTGGGAAGTAACCAGCTAAATGTAACGTGTACATTTTCTAGTAACTAGACACACTAGGTTTTAGATGATTAACATGACTCCTTGCATTTGTTTATGAGTGCAGCTTTTCCACAACCAATGCAGTACATGTGGTCTCTCATCAGTATATTGTAAACCGATTAAATATTACGTAAATATAACATTTAAATATTCATTTCCAGTTATCAACAAAATAATTTGTTTCTTAATTTTTTGTAACTATTAAATTGTTTTAAATTCAAAATTGTAATATACACATCAGTGTAAAACCTACACTATGAATGGTGGAAAAAACACATTTCTGTAATTGTGTACCACTTTTTCATGGCCTCTTTTGGCTTTAAAAAACTTATCTCTCAGGTTTTTCCAAACTTTTTAACAAACACTTTCCTCCTTTCCCACAGATGTTGCAATTTCTAGCCACGAATTATTAATCATCTGGTTATCTCTATGATCACGGATCATAAAGATGTCTGTACAGTCATACCTGTTTTGGACAGCCAAACCGATCTGTTGCTCCTCTTTTTTTATCAATGTAACAATTTATTTGCTCATGTATTCTTTTCCATTTCACAATCACAGAGATTTTAGTGACAGGAACTTATGCATTCACAATATGTGCAGTTGCCTTAAACCGGGCCGAAGCACGCTTGTCCCCCTCTCGTCTCCCCCAACGGCCCAAACTCACATTTCATTTGGGCTTAAGCACGCTTACGTCATCAGTGATGCGCTGTTCAGTTTAAGAAGCGCTCTCACTTAGCACAGTGGAGATTTCTTTATATCGTTTTAGTCGTTTGGGATGCAGTGATGCAGTCAAATGTTTCGCCGAACAGATCTGCCACTTTTGACGCTCATAAACAATTATAAAGTCCTCGTGCTGCAGGTATTAGGAGATTTGCTGAAGGTGCAGCTGTCGTGCAGTGAGGGTTTTGCGTCTTTAATAAACTATGACAGTTTGCGTTCATTAAACGGTAAGAATGATTAATAAATCCATATCAAACAGTCCCTTAAAGTCATGTCTCGTCTTCAGTTTCGGGCTTTGCACTCACACTACAAGCCCAAGTGAACCGCGCTCTGGACCACCTCTTCCAACCGGACCAGGGCTGGCCAACTGAACCGCACCTGAGCCCAATTAAGAGCACTCACACTTCTCAAACGAACCGGGAAACGAGCCTGGGCTTTTCGGATAGCAAAGTTCACTATGCAAGTGAACTATGCAAATTCACTACACATCTATACTGATATACTGTATTCAAACAACAATACATTTTCTTAAATTGACATGCAAATATAAAGCATAGTGCAAATATAAATACCCCTTTATTAACCATAGGCTGTTAAATGACGTCAGTAATATGCAAATTGACATATGTAAAAATGTAGCGACATTTAGCGATTTAGCAATTTTGGGCAGAGCTTAGCGCCTTTTCATTGAAAATAGTTGGCAACACTGGTTGGACCATATGCATGCGCTCAATGCAGAAGTATAATTGAGCCTTCACACACTACTTTAAAAAAAACATTTAAACGGTGTCATAAAGTATTGAAGTTCATCTTGTAGCTCAACTATCTGCTGTTTCCGACTAGCATCCTCAACACGCCTTCCTTGAATAAACATTGAGCAGAGGTTATTCTAAATAACAGGTTGAGAGTGTCCGTTTTCACGAAGAGCACTTGTATATCCTACACGCCTAATGCAAGCAGATCAAGTCTTTCATTTGGAATACAGCACGCAGCAGGACACCCAGGTGACTTCCTTTTCTGAGGTGAGTAAATTGGCACTCCATAGACAGGTCGAGGAGTCAGGAAGGTTGGCGACTGGTAAAAAAAAAAATAATGAAAAGCAGCAGCCGCGGAGAGCAGCCTACCCTGGACCTGCCAGCTTCCAACTCCTCTCACATTCACACCCTTTTATTTTCCCTCAGGCCTGTAAAGATGCTCATCTCTGCACAAGAGTACCTGAAACTGGGTCAGGGCTCTCCTCCCGTTTCATCTCGTGTCCTCTCTACTGCATATACTGTCTTAATTGATTCTCTCAGTATCTGGGGTTTTTGAAGTGCACCACTAAAATAAAAGTTAGCCGCGTGAAGAGAGCGCTCCTTTTTTCACGAGAGGGCCTAATTAGCATACAGGGCCTGAGGTGGTTTGTCGCTGGCCTCGTCAGTATGTCTTGGGAGCTTTCTAGGATGAACTGAACTCCTCCATCTCCCCAAAAATAAACCGGCTCACTGTCTGACATGTAGCCCAGTTGAGAGTTCTATTTTCATAAGTGTTGCATTCATTTCGCCGAGCTCCTCGGGAGGACAGCATCTCACTGACTGGGAGTCTCTCACTGGTGTACATGTCTTTCAGGCTGTATTTTCAGTTGACAAATTGCACCAGTGTTTCACCGAGTTCAGAGCCAGGGGAAATCAAACAGCTGCAGAGAGACAGATCATGCATAATATCATGGCCCCTTTATTCACAGAATCGCTATCCTCCATCTGAGAGTTTTAGCCATCTTTGTTTTAGCGGGCTTCGTTTGTATTTTTGCTCAGAACTACTCATGCATTTAAATGTGTCATATGCTGCGATTATTTGAGTTTTCTTTTTTATTAACATGTTGTATTTCTGGTGTTAGTTAGGGCTGCATGATTAATAAGATTGCGATCTCAATTCGACCCTACACATGATCTTAAGTCCGCTTTTCTGCCATTCAGCCAATTACATTTGGTCAGGAGAGAAACTTAAAGGCGGTCACGCCATACCTGTCAACCCTCATGTTTTTCCCGGGATTCTCCCATATTTTACAGTTCTATCCCGCTATCATCCCTTAAAAGTATTTTCCTGTATTTCTCCCGTAATTTCAGTCTTTGTCTGTAGGGTGGCAAATAAACATTAAAGAGCTGAGCCTCCCTATACGCAACCCATACCGTCGAACCACCAGGGTCTGCCCCTTGCTCTTAAATGTGAGTCTGTTCTGTGCTTTTGCTTTGTTTAGGAATGAAAACTCTTTGAAATAAATATAAAAACCGCGGGATTCTCTTTTCTTTTTCATTACAGGTGCCATCTCCCCTTCATAAGCAATCCTCAAAACAGTCATATAGCAGTGCATGACTGTCAGCTGACGCGCTCCATAGTGATAAATAGATGCTGTTTTCCAAACAGATTCTGTACATGCGATTTGAAGCGAAGTGAAACTCTGGGTTGTGTGTGCGTGTTTGAACAGATATGTACACATAATTAATAATAATAATATCTAAAGATGCCGATCTTAATGGGATTTTTTCAAACACAACTAATTTCGTCCTAAATGAGCATGAAAAGTTAGGAAATCAATTAAAAGCTTTTATTATAGCGTTAGATCTGTGACACCTCTGTTATTTAATGTAATCAAACGAAAAAAATCTAAATAAATAAGAGATTCATTCGTTGCTCTTTAATCAGAATGTGTAAGTTATACAGCAAAGAAACAGCTAATGATATCTGATAGTTTGAATCAATTTCATTATAATAGCTTTTAATTTTATTAAGCTGAACTGTTTGCTAATGTATTTGCTGCTAATGTATACTATTTGATTTTTCTTTTGTAAATAATAATAAAACAGATTACTGACCATTTAACTGTTTATTTACAATGAAACAGCTCCAAATCAACATATTTAGTAATTTGGGGATTAAAAAAAAAAAAAAAAAGGGGGGGGGGGGTGTTGCGGTGTCGGGGGAATCCCTCATCATGGTTGGCATATCCCTTATTTTCACGTCCCAATGTTGACAGGTATAGGTCACACAAGTCTTTATATTGTTTTATATACGTTGCTCAGCAACATGCACACCTCCAATTGGCGTTAAAATGTCACATACTGTATTTATAAGGTATTGTTCACCCAAAAATGTCATTACTGTCTTAATGTAATGACGTATTCGTGGCCGCGAAATCACACGTGAGTTGACGCACTGTTTGTTTACTACCGAGAGGAACGTGCGCATACCCGTGAATGATGTCTACTTTAGTGAACAGAACTTGTATATGCTGTGAATAACAGGTCATACATTTATATATAATGTTTAGTTTGTTGCACAGAGCAATCGTTTGAGTCAAGTGGGAAGTATGATTTTTCATATATGTTTTTTTTTCACGCTCATCAGTGAAAGTGAAACCAAAAGTGCGACCATAATTTAAATGATCATATCGCATGTTAGAGTTATGATTACGACAAGCATTTGATATGTTTTTTTCTTTCATAGTGAACACAGAGTGTTGTGCATGAAAATAAATGTTTACCGAGACCTTCGTTTGCAGCAGATCGCCACCCAGAGCGACAGACATCTACAAAGTCGCTGCTAGTGTGAATGAGGCATTAGAGAATGCAGATCGACCTAACTCTAAATGAGTTAATCTGGTATTATAAGTATTTGAGCAGTACACCAACAAACTAGATATATACTGTGGTTATTTACCAACTAAAGCTTCAAAAATAAAAATGAACATATGTTGGTTTCTGGCAGCACGCTGGCGTAGTGGGTAGCACAATCGCCTCACAGCAAGAAGGTTGCTGGTTCGAGCCCTGGCTGGGTCAGTTGGCGTTTCTGTGTGGAGTTTGCATGTTCTCCTCGTGTTGGCGTGGGTTTCCTCCGGGTGCTCCGGTTTACCCCACATTCCAAAGACATAGGTGAATTGCCGTAGTGTATGTGAGTGTGTGCAAGAGTGTGGGTGTTTCCTAGTGTTGGGTTGTGGTTGGAAGGGCATCCTCTGCGTAAAACATGTGCTAGATAAGTTGGCGGATTGTTCCGCTGTAGCGACCCCTAATTAATAAAGGGACTGAGCCGAAAAGAAAATGAAAGAATGAATGTTGGCTTCTCTTTGTAATGAGGTCCATTCTGTCATTTTACATAAATTACAGGGATGCATTTTTTTTTACGTTCAGAGATAAATTATTTATTTATTTAGATTATTGTCCATTTTACATTATCTTATCCCCCCTAAACTGTTAAAATATTTGTATTGATGCCTTACAAACAACTGTGGTTCCCAAACATGTTCCTGGGGACTGCAAACACTGCGTTTTCTGCTGAACAGAATCTTGTTTATGTGTAGAGAAGACTGCAGAAGAGGATAGAGAGAGAACAGGAAGGCTAAGCAAACCAGGACAAATGCACTACTCTTACTCTAATTTACTTTTTTATCCAGACCAAACGACACCAATAGAGCTGGGCTCACACTATAACATTTTTAGGCCAATTTATCCCTGATTTACCACTGCTGACAATCAGAGGAAAAAATCTTCTCCACCATCTCAGTCGGTTCCGATGTTCAGCCCAGATTATCTGCTAATGCGAGGTGTTTACAGATCGAATCTTAAACCTCCCGATCTGCTGGCCCCCTGTGATCACGTCAAACACGATTATGCCTATGATAACGTCAGTACTTTCGCAGTAGTCGGTGCGTGACCATGAAACAAGCTGCTGTATATGTAAGTCTGTTGGACAGCTGAGATGGAGGAGCTGCTTGTGGAAATTTGGCAACAGCACGACTGCCTGTATAATGTTTCTTGGAAAATGTACAACAACCGTACGAACAAAGGAGAAAGTGATAGGAGATATTGCCTCTGGGTGTAGAAAACTGCTAGCTGTAAACATGACCTGTTGAAAACAACAATGGCGGTCTGCTGTGTGTAATCACAAGAGCTGGGTATTTTTAATGATTTTTTTAAGTCTGGGATGCACCATGACTTTCAAAATGTTGAAGTGTGTGAATGTTGTACAGTTGAGGAAGGAAAATAGAGAAAGGTTTATGTGCAAGTAGATTTTTATAATTGGTTTAATAAATTCCTGTGAGCGCGGCCTAGAACTCGCTGTAACCTCTTTGTGTGCTAAATCAATAACAAACCAATGCTGGCTTATCAGCTGATTCTGAATGGAATATTGGATAAAGCCATGTCCTTCAGTGTGCTTGTTTTGTTAAAAACTAATAAAAAAATCTTGTGCAAACTCTTAAAGGGGACCTATTGTGCAATATCCGCTTACATGGTTTTTAAACACTGATGTTGTGTGTGTGTGATTTAAGTGACTTTAAACATAGCATGGATGTTGGTGCCAGTCAAGTTGGTCTGAGTATTTCAGAAACTGATGATCAACAAGGGTTTTCACACACGAGGGGTTTCATGCACAACCATCTCTAGTGTTTACAGAGAATGGTCCAAAAAAGAGAAAATATCCAGTGAGCTATAGTTCTGTGGGCGCAAATGCCAAAAAAAAAAAAACATCATGTCAACGCCACAGCCTACAGCACCTGAGTATTGTTGCTGACCATGTCCATCCCTTTATGACCACAGTGTGCCCATCTTCTGATGGCTAGTTCCAGCAGGATAACGCGCCATGTCATAAAGCGCCCATAATCTCAGACTGGTTTCTTGACCATGACAATGAGTTCTCTGTACTCAAATGGCCTCCACAGTCCCCAGCTCTCAATCCAATAGAGCACCCTTGGGAGGTGGTGGAACAGGAGATTCGCATCATGGATGTGCAGCCGAAAAAATTTTGCATAATGCTATCATGTCAATATGGACCAAAATCTCTGAGGAATATTTCCAGAACCTTGTTGAGTCTATGCCAAGAAGGATTAAAGTGGTTCTGAAGGCAAAAGGGGCTCCAACCCTGTACTAATAAGGTGTACCTAATAAAGTGGCTGTTGAGTGTGTGTATATATATATATATATATATATATATATATATATATATATATATATATATATATATATATATATATATATATATATATATATATATATATATATATATATATATATATAAGCTTGCATTAAAGTGAGAAATGTATTCTACAAACATTGCTCAATCAAAAGTGATTTTAGTTTTTTTTATTAATTTTGTGTCATATTAACAGCAGGAGATTCTGTATATTAAACTGCTGTCTTTTTAGTGCACAGATCCAAAACGTCATTTCATTCAGAGAAATAAACAATTGTTTTTATAAGAACGTTTGTAATTTTGATTTTATCTTGTGTGTATTTGACAGTGGTGACACGGTGGCACAGTGGGTAAAGCTGTCCCCTCACAGCAAGAAGGTTGCTGGTTCCTCTGGGTGCTCTGGTTTCCCCCACAGTCCAAAGGCATGCGCTATAGGTGAATTGAATAAACTAAATTGGCCGTAGTCTATGTGTGTGAATGAGTGTGTATGGGTGTTTCCCAGTGTTGGGTTGCAGCTGGAAGGGCATCCACTCTGTAAAAAATATGCTCTATAAGTTGGCAGTTCATTCCGCTGTGGCGACCCCTGATTAATAAAGCGACTGAGCCGAAAAGAAAGCCATTTAAAATGAGAATAATAAATGATGTGGGATGTATTTTGAGCTGAAACTTCACAGACACATTCTGGGGACATTTGAGACGAATTACATCTTGTAAAAAGGGCCATAATAGGTCCCCTTTAAGGTCACGGAGCCGTAGCTAATAAACGTGTTCCTATAAGTGTCAGCCTTATGCTAATGTAACATTTATTTCAGAAGATCAAAAAGTGCCTTTTAATTAAATGACACATTATATACGGCCATTTTTCGAAAGCCATTGTGATCTTTGTCAATCACATTGATTGGATTGTCATTGGAGGTGTGTACTACTCTAATGGCCGGCCATTGACTATTGGCCTCAAGGGAATTTTCTTCCATCGAATAAAAAACCCCAACAACAGACAGTCCCAAACAAAACAACTCTCCACGAGTTGTTACATAATAAGGTTAATTAATTTTAGGGTGATCGCTTGGGCATTTAATTAGACTGTTATGGTAAAATATTCACCTTGCCTTGCTCTTTTGCTCTCATTAGACCCATCCTATTACCTTTGATGATTCCCTCTTTGCATCATTCCTTCATTAGTTGCCTTTTGCTTTAATGAGAGCATTCCTCTCTTTATTCTGATGCAGAGACTCACAGTAATTTGCACATCTTAAAGGCACTATTCATACTGGTGGAAGTGCAACAGCAGAAAATAACACGCCCTCCTTATTCTTGTGTTGGTTCCGTACAAAAGTTCAAAGCCCAAACCTTTCACACGGCTAATTCTTGAGGGAAAAATCTGGGGCTGTTTTATCAGGTGTGGACTTTGTTTAAAGGTGTTATCATCGGAAACGCTTGCTTTTAAGCATTCGGTTCTCTCCTACATTGAGTGCTGCAGGTGCACAGGAGAAATGCTGCAATATTGACCGCTGAGCATTTGAAGAGTTTTGTCATCTTGCCGCATGACATGAAACAGACAACTATCAAAAGACACCGATTGGATGGCACCACTTACAATAACAGCAAGCGAAAAAACGCAGCCGCTACATAATTAATGAGCCTTATCACGTTCATCAACATACATTCTGCAGCCTGCATTCTGCATTATTGATGCGAGGGCATTGTTCTGCATGGCAGACCTCCGAGACTTTTGACAGACGAGTCAATAAGCTCTGATCGCCGCAGTAGTGCACTTTCATTACCACCGAGGAAATATTGCAGCTTTGTTTAAGTCTTCCGGAATACAATAAAATAGCAAATACAATTAAACAAGTATGATTAGCTCCTAGATCATCTGGTAAATGATTATTTGTATGCTGAGGATATTAGTTCGTAATAAATCATAAGTCTGCTTTGTTTATTTATTTAATCAGTGTCGTTTAAATAAAACTCTTCAAAAAGATTCATTGGGATGATAATGGTGGTAATCGTATAATTGTGTCATCAAAATAAAATTACTCTTAACTAAACTGAGCTGGATTATGTAATAAGCATGCGGCTTGTCAAGAGGCTCTCAGAGAAATGCATAGGAGCACTTGAGTGCAAATGTTGAGGAAAATGTCAAACTCGAAATGTATTCACAGCCATAGTGCAAGTGTTTGTTTGTGTTCCTATGTGTAAGTGTACTGTTATTGTACCAGAAGGTCTTAACTGGTGGGTTGTGGTTCAAACATGAGTTGCAGATCTTTCCACTTCTTTTTACTTTTACTTTCTGACCAAAATGCCTTGGGTTTACAGGCTTTATAACAAAACATAGAGTGAGTAATTTTGGTGCAAATGGAATGTTGTTCACATGATAACATGACCTTAATTATGACATTATTAAGCTCTTTTGGTCATACTTTACAATAAGGATTCATTAGTAGGGCCAGACAGAATCTGCGGATATTTTTTGCTATTTCTGTCAAGAATTTAGTAAAAAAAATAAAAATCAGCAGATTTATGTGGAATGGTTTTAGAAGTATCATAATTAAAAACTTAATATATGAAATAAAATACATTTTTAACTGTTATTTAATGTTTACAGTGCAAATCCTATCACGTACACTTATTTGGTAAACAAAGCAAGTCTCTCATATAATATCTCTACTAAAAGACAGAAAATATTACTATTATAACTGTATTGTAAATAAATCATATATTTTAATATTACTATTATTATATCACAATAATATTAGTGAAATGAATTTAAAAATTGAATAAATATAAATTTACATACATTTACACAAGTAAATACATAGACTCAATCATGGGCTAAAAATCTGTTGAAATCTGCAAATTCCTGCGCGCACAGTTTTCGTGTGAGCATAATCATTCATTTATGTATATACTAACATGAACTAATAATGAACAATATTTGTACAGCATTTATTTTATTATATATATATTTTTTATTAATCGTCAGTTATTTAAATACATCAGCACATAGACAATACAGTCTCAGCTATACAGTAGGAAATAATGGGAAATATACAAACATGTAAACAGGATAATATGGTCAGGCTAGGAGCTAAATATGCACCATAGAATCAAAAATCAGGGGAAATTATTAATGTAATGCCAAAAAGTTGTCTGTAGCTGCTGAAAATCTTTGGACTTTTGATTGTGATGAGTTTCTCAAGTGGAAATAGTGTACATACTTGAAAGATCGACATTTTAAAAGAGGGTACCTGAGGAGATGACCACAATAAAAGTATACATTTCTTTGCCAGATAGACCACGATTAAATACAAATGCTTGGTGTGGGAGTCCAACACATTTTCTACTCCACCATACAACAGATAAAACTCTAGAAAAGAACACAATTTGATCTTAAAGAGTCCTTGTAGAAAATGATGTATTTTCTTCTAAAAAGAGATGATTTTGTCACAATATCAGAAACAGGGAAGGAATGTTCCTTTGCATTTTTTACAATTAAAACAAAGATCAGAGGAGTTTCTGTAAATCTTTTTTTAGACGTAAGGGTGTAAGATAAAGGGCTCTATCATACACCTGGCAAAATAAGGCGCAAGTAATCATTGGCTGTAATTTGTTGCTACTTTCAGACCAGCTCAACCCTAATTTTCATATTTTACATTATGTTGTTTAAATAGCAAATCCATTTGCGCTGCTTTGTGGATTTATGGGTGTACTGGTTTATAAAGGAGGTGTGTTAAGGCGCATCATTGGCGTGTTGCTATTTTGAGAAACTGAGATAGACCGTGCCACTGAACTGAAAGCTGGACATACTGTAAGTCCACTGCAGATCGCGTTAGTTATGTGCCTATGCAGGTCCAGGTTTCAGTTTATTCATAACATTTTCCATTTCTATAATGTTATTATTATTAGCTGTATTATTTATTATATGCATATTTATATTTGTTTAAATAAAAAGGTTTAGATTTGTCCACCTGTCGGGTTTCGGAGACGTATGCGTCACTATATGGGGCATAAGAATGGAATGTGTGTTTGTTTTTTGAGCACACTTCATTATTATTGTTCATTTATTCGTTTGCTAGAAAATTTAACTGAATTTAGAAATAGTTTTTAAACAAATCTTTTAACAAGTGAAGTTAAATATGTAGGCTAATGGATGTCTTCAGCGGAGTGCGTACAACACTGTTTCCTTACTCCATGAAAGTAAAGGAGTAAAGAGTAAAAGTAAAGTAAAGAGAAAGTAAAGAGGCTGAATGGAGGAGGCTTGTTCTTTATCCCAGTGTTTCGCAACTGGTGGGTCGCAACCCAAAAGTGTGTCGCGGGAACATTTTCAGTGGGTCGCAGAGTGTGGTTATTTTGCTCACCAGACTTTTATTTTGAAATGTGCGTGTGACAACCGTACCGTTTGACACAACATAAAAACGATTGTCACAACAAGCTGTACTGTGATTTATATGTTGCATGGTGGAAACAAGACTAATATGGATAGATCTGACATGAATATACTGTAGTATTTAGCTTAGGGTTTGTTTGAGGATATACTGATGAATCACCAGTCTGCTGATTTTGTATGCATTATGCATCTTTTTCCTCATGCAATAACAGTTCGTGCTTAAGTGTTAAGTATGTTATGTGTTAAGTCTCACCAAAAAAAGCTATTTTAAAAGAGTGCAAATGACTCATGTATTAATTATGCTATAAGTCTTCTGAGGTCTTGCAGCACAAGTGTGTGAGGAAAAGACAAAAATACATCTGTTTACTGATGCAGTTTATTTTTATTTTTTTAAATAAATTAATTGGTGCATTGGTTTTATGAAGAAATAGGGTGATTCCAGATGGTGTTTACATCAGACCACTTTTCTGGTACTTTTATGGTGCTTTAAAATAATAACAATATTAATCCTGTGTCAAGTGTAAAATACTGTATATTTCCTGGAGTTAAGCAGTTCTGATTAGACCTTTGCTTTAAAAAGGTAGTATCTTTGGGCCTGCACTGTGATCCTTAAAGGAATATTGAATAATTTTTAGACTCTCAAGTCATCCTACAGTAGTTGCATGAATGGCTTTCGCGTTCTTTTTTCAACCAAGCACAGACTTGTATATAAAGTATGAGTGAAATAAAAATTTGTAATGTTTATTTGTTAGCGCACATTGTTATTCTTTACTGGAACAATTAATCAGTGCAAGTTAATTCGCTAAAAAAAGTTTGTTTTAGTAATCTTCAATCAAATTCTGGCCATTTACTTCTGCATTTAGAGTGTTGGTCCTTCTTTGATGTCAATTTGACAGCTTCAGACACCACACCCCTCTTACTGTTAATTTTCTAAGAGGGAATGATGTGCAGAAAGAAAGCCCCACCCCCTTCTTAATATTCCATTTCAGTTGCAAGTACATAAACTTACTGAAAGTCTCAGCAGCTTCCAGTTTATGCAGACTTTTATAATATCCTGGCTTCTTCCAGTTTTGTAATGGCTGTGAAGTCTTTAAAGCTTCAAATAGCACATCCATACACTCTCAAAGTAGTTCATTCAACTTCAGTGTGAAATGAATTAACTGTTCCTTTAAAAGAAGTCTTTTAAAATGTCAAAATCTTTCAACAGTTTTAAACATATCAATGCTTGAAAATCATATCATCCCTTTAATCCTCTCATTGACTAACGGGTCAAAAAGTGATCTGTCCACCATTTTAACAGCAGAAAAAACCTAAATGATGTTTTGTTTTGAAATTTTAAAAAATGACACCAACATTAGAAACAAATGAACCGTTTTCTATGTTCATGAAGGCAATATACATGTAGGGTAAAAGGATTTTTTTAGGGGTCAGTTTTGATCCACCAGATATAAAACCATTTTTACACCACAAAAACTACTGGCACACTCCAAAACACACACCTCAAACACACACACACACACACACACACAAGCACACACGCACAAACACACACACACACACACACACACACACACACACACAAACACACACACAATAAGAATCTGCTACTTGCACGTTTATGAATACTGTCTTGTTAAAAAAAAACCTTTAGCATTAGAAAATATAAACTTTTACTTTAGTCAAAAAATAAGTGTTGTCCACTGATTAAATATTGGTGAAATAGAGTAATGTGTATTTATAGCGCATTCATTGTGTAAGGCCATACACCCAAAGCGCTTCACAATCATGAAGGGGGTCTCTCCACAATACCATCAATGTGCAGCATCCACAGGACAATGGTGCCAGTGCGTTCACCACACACCAGCTACAGGTGGAGTGGAGAAACAGTGATAGAGCCAATTCGGTGGATGGGGTTGATTGGCAGGCCATGATTGTTAAAGGCCGATGGAGTAAATTTAGCCAGGACACCGGGGTTATACCCCTACTCTATATGAGAAGTGCCATGGTATTTTTAATGACCGCAGAGAGTCAGGACCTCGGTTTGTTTCCTTCCAAAGATGCAAATTAAATTTATGCGCAAAACTGGAATACCGCAAAAAAGACATGCAAATAAAGCAGCATTTCCATCCAATAAGTCAAAGAGAACAAAATCATCACTTCCTGATTAACTGGCGCCAAATATCAAAAGTAAAAATGGAGTTTATTAAGGTAGGTGAAGCTGCGTGAATCTTTTCCTTATTTAATAAATGACTAGCGCCACAGAATAGAATGCTGACATGCATTGAACGTGTGGTGGCGTTTGAAGGTGTGTGACGCAGAGCACAGACGCTCTTGATTCTGGAGGTCATCAATAATATAATAACACTAATACTGAAACGGTTAAGATGTTTTACAATGTGGTCAGCCTGCTTGTTTGTCCATTCACACACATTTTTATCATCACATGATCTCTTATAGACCATTGCAACGTGGTAATGTCATTTCCTGCTTGTTATCAAACTATTTCATAACTGTATCATGAGGCAATTTAATAATAACTTTACATTAAAACACCTGCCATGGGTTTATTTATCAATATTTGGACTTTTTTTGGATTCTCGAAAGCTATGGAAATTTAAAATGTAAACCAGGAAATACGTTATTAATTAATTACGACCATTATAATTGTTTACATCCCTCAAAATGGTCTATAACAATATCACATGACTTTTTAATGCGCATACTGGAATTTGTCTGGTAAAAGTGATTCCGTCGTTGTTTATACGCATCTTTTACGATTGAATAAAAAGTTTATCCTACGTGTATCCTAGGTTTATTTTATGCTCATACATTTGTTGTGCGCATTTTTAATATTGATGTGCATCTTGCCATTTCCATCAACTGTTTTTTATGCGCATATCCAAAATGCTCATAAAAATAGGTGGATGAAAAAACATCTACTGACAGTATACCGTCTACTTCACTACACTGGGGCATAAGGACCCACACAGACCATAGGTTGAGCGTCTTTTGGCCTCACTAACACCACATCCAACAGCAACCTAGTTTTCCCATGTGGTCTCACATCCAGAGACTGACCAGGCTGAGCCCTGCTTAGCTTCACTGAGTAACCAGTCTTGAGCTGCAGGGTGATATGGCCATAGCAAAATACTGCACACTGACGAACACAATCCTAGACATTCACAGAGTTTGTGATAACCAGACTGTTTCTTCATGCAAAATAGATCTGAGGATTGGAATTCAATTGTGCTGCTTTACTTTAGATGTTTAGTGAAGGCGGGTCACACATAACAGAATTTGAAGACCGCAGAAGGGATTCATTCGTTCTTTGATTTTGCGCTAATAATTGTGGCGCTGAATCCAGCATGGCGCCTTTTTCCTGGAGTCGAGCACCTCCGACGAAGACTCTCACTGCCGCATACCTGCGGTCGAAGAGCAGCTGCGGAGTAAATTAGTTTGTGTGTCTGGAGGTCTGTTCCTCGCTCCCTCCCTTCACCACTTTCCTGCTGTGCGTGGCTCCTCTGCAATGAGAATTACACAGCTCCTCCTCCTTACCCCTGCAGAACAGTTGGAGAGAGAAAGAGAGATATGAGCATGTCAGAAAAACACATCTGCTTGATGTTGTTTCTTGTCCTCATTTGCTAGTTTTTTTTTTCCAAATGTTGTGCCAATGTGTATGGGATCAGAGCGCCGACACGGCTGCCTTTTGAAGTTTAAATAGACGGTTGGTGGTTTCCCTCTTTTAGTGCCGCCAAAGTGCGCCTCAGTGTGCGTGTACCGCTTCCATCTCGAAACACCAGGAAAGAAATGGTGCTGCATGGCTGATCGAAAATATTAATGTGGGGGTTATGCTCTATACACCATCTGCTAAATGCGCTTTGAATGTAATTCCTTGCCGCCGCCACGACAAAATCGTCCTCATTTGAAATTCAACTTGAAAGCATTTTTTAGTTCCGTTTTAATGGCTAAATTTTAGAGGATGTTAAAAGAGGGTTTGCTACGATAATCAAAGTCAACTCGATGCACTTCCTGAAGGAGATGCACATCCTTTCAAGCCAAGAAAAGAAAAGTTTTTAAGTTTTGATTCTTCCCCAGGCTTGTTTGGCTGTCGCAGTGTGAAAGGTGTCTATAGTTGGGTCCCAAAGGACACGCTATGCTTTATGCTGTTTATACACAATGTACTAGGACTGTCTAGTGGATGAAGTTATGAAGTTATTCATCATCTGAGTCTGAAAGCCAAAAGTGCACGCAAACCAGTGAACTTTTTGTTTTTGTAATTTGCTATTTGAAGTCAGTACTTGCATTATTCAGACTTTAAAAGTCATGGAGTCAGGCATAAGTGTAGTTTATACTGAAAAAAGGAAGAGCAGTAATTACTTAATATGCAAATATATGGAAGAAAGGTGGTTGAATTGAATTTGTATGGAAATATTGAAAACCTAAAGGTTCGTTTACACCATGAATAATGACTATGATGATTTTTAAAAGAGCTTTATGACATGATGTATTTTTCACTTGTTTTGTTGTTGCCAGGTTTGTGGAAATCTGTATTTTTGTCAGGTTTTTTGGGGTTTTACTTCCATCCATCCATCCATCCATCCATCATTTTATCATTCTGTTTTTATATATAGTTAGGTGTCTATCTTCCGTTTTTTTTTTGTTCCATCAGCTTTCAATACATCCATCCATCATCTATCCATCCATCCATCCATTCATCCATCCATCTATCCATCTATCTATCTATCATTCTATCTATCGTTCCATCCATCCATCCAACCAATGCTTCCATCCATCCATCCATCCATCCAACCCTTCTATCCATCCATCCATCTGACCGATATTCTTTGGTTTTTAATTATATAATTACATTCAAAACTCTAGTAGCTAGTAGTGTGAGAGACATCTATCCAACCAACCAACCAACCCTTCTATCCATCCATCCATCCATCCATCCATCCAACCAACCAACCAACCCTTCTATCCATCCATCTAACCATCTAACCATATGACCAATGCTTCCATCCATCCATCCATCCATCCATCCATCCATCCATCCAACCAACCAACCAACCCTTCTATCCATCCATGCTTCCATCCATCCATCTATCCATCCATCCATCCATCCATCCATCCATCCATCCATCCAACCATCTAACCAATGCTTCCATCCATCCATCCATCCATCCATCCATCTAACCAATGCTTTCATTCCATCCATCCATCCATCTATCCATCTATCTATCTATCATTCTATCTATCGTTCCATCCATCCATCCATCCAACCAACCAACCATCTAACCATATGACCAATGCTTCCATCCATCCATCCATCCATCCATCCAACCAATGCTTTCATTCCATCCATCCATCCATCCATCCATCCATCCATCCATCCATCCATCCATCCATCCATCCATCCATCCATCTATTTGTCTATCCATCTATCTATCTATCATTCTATCTATCGTTCCATCCATCCATCCAACCAATGCTTCCATCCATCCATCCATCCAACCCTTCTATCCATCCATCCATCCATCCGACTGAAGCGTTATATATGGGTCACCAAAGACTGTGTCTTTGTCTTTGTGAATCCATTCAAGTTGAAGAAACTCTTTTGTTGTGACTTGACTTGTTTAGCTACCTCCACCTTTAGTCACTTCCCCTCCGTAACATAAAGTAGACAAGAGGGCTCTGTTTAAAATTAGACTTGTTGTGTAAGACTCTTGTAAGCTCTTGCAGACGTGGACTTTTTGAAGATGCTGTTTGACCGCAGAACAACCAACGTGTCTCAACAAAGAATTCTGCTTGTAACTTGTAATTCTGGTAATCTGGTATGTTAAAAAGTATATGTTATTATTGATTTAAGGATGTTTAAATATTTTAGTATTTTAGAATGAAAAATAAGAAAACGTTATATGTATTAATAATTAATAACAACCCAAGAACTGCTTGATCTAACCACAGTATGTCCTCTTTTTTTTGTTCATTGTCAGCAGCAGTATTTGTTATTTCGAGGCGAAAGCAATTTTCTAGCTCAGATGTGCTGTCAAAGCACTACTAGACAATGAAATTAGAATAAAAAAGATCACTGGCAGTTCATGAATATTAGACCTGAGCATGCAAAGTCAGCATTTACAAGGCAATTCCAGCCCAGCAAGGTGTTGTTATCGGTGCAAAGGTTAAGGGAATGTGAAATGACATTTATCGGGTTCCCTATAGGATCTCACACCCAACCTTTAGATATCTGTTTATTCTCAGCCATGACTGGCCTCAGCAAACACGTGGCGATATTGCTGTGTGTGTTTGTGCCGTGTGGAGGTCCCACAGCTGTCGGTGACATTTTGCTGCTGTAAGATATCTGGTTATTCGCTCCAGTCCAAACGAAAGATATTTACAGCTTTAATTTCGTGGGTTGACCGTTTTCCATCTCTCTGCAGCAAAAAAAGAGAGAATATATTCAATTTGAACATGGTCGGGCTCCTGTCCTCTTATAAAATGTCATACTGTCGTCATGTTTTTGGCCTCACAGATCAAACTTTCAGTGAATCTGATGGCTCTCTGGTGGCTGGAAACACTAGTCTTCAAAAATGCATTCTCTGTGTCGCCTGAAGGGGTGCAGCAGCAGGGGGTTTAATGCACTCTGTCTGTTTCTCTTTCTTTTACAGGTCAGCTTATGTCAATAGTTTAAAACAGGGGTCTTCAACGGGAGGGTCTGACTGCAGGGGAAACAGAAAACACGCATTATACAAAAATTGGGGACTGACATATTGCTTGTGTTATGTTAGAAATATTTAGTATCCTTAAAGGAATAGTTCACCCAATATTACAATTTACTCACTAATTAAAAACACCCTCAAGTGGTTTTAAACCTTTATGAGTTTTTCTTTCTGCTTAACCTAAGAGAAAATATTTTGACCAAAGTTGGAAATGTGTAACCATTGACCTCCATAATGAGAAAAAAGGAATTGTAAGGCAGTCCGTGGTCACTGGTTTAAAATATAGTATTCTTTTATATTCTTTTGTGTTCATCAGAGCAAAGAAACTCAAGTGAAGGATGAGGAAAGTGACGAGTAGGAATGCTCTGATCAGGATTTTTGGAGCCGATACTGAGTACTGATTCCTCGTCATGGTGATCAGCCGATACAAATACAGATTCTGATGCTTTATGCTTTACAATATATAACTTTAACATTGCATAAACCACATTTTCCCTCTAAGTATGATACTTGAGTGGAGATCTCTTCTTTCCTAAGATGTTGCATTTAAAATGGATCTTCCTCTGCTTGTAAAACAAACACTTGTAATCAGTTCATGTGATTGGCCAGATTAGTGATTACAGATCGTAAAATGTGATCGTAGTCATAAAATGTGATTATTGGCTGATACATTATTTTAAGATATGTAATTAATTTGATATTATTTAACATTTTATCAAATTTGGTCCATATTTTAGAAAAGTTAGTTACTAAGTTAAAAGATCAGTTGTGTGCATTATAAAGCAGAACAATATATTTTAAATAATACTAAAATAATAAAAAAAATTATATTTGATCAAATTTCATCCATACTCCAGAAGGAAAAATGTTGCTGAACAACTCATTTATGAATATGAATGAATAATTTATTTTATGCTTAAACTTAAAATGAGCTTAATCAATGGCATTCTTAAATTTTCGGAGGCCCAACTTAATTGTTTTATCTTCAATGCAGTTAAATTTGTAAAAAAAACAATTAAGCTAGCTTAATCAAATTGTGATGGGACAATTTAAAGGAATTGTGAGGAACCCAGCATTTGTTTACAGCGTGTATATAAGGCTTTAATTGCAAAAAATAAAAATAAAAAATCATAATCATGAGTGATTTTTTTTTTTTTTATCAAAAACATTTGTTTAAAAATTTAAAAATGCAAGAAACAACTGTAATAATATTTGATCAGATTTAGTGTATTTAAGTCTAGAAAGCTGGTTTAAAGAGAATATTATTGAACAATTTATCTTTAAAATAAACCATCAATTGCTACAGTAAATGGCTCCATGCAAATGTATACATAATTACAAAATCAAAATATAATACAAAAATACAGATCAAGTTGAAATTGCAACAATAACAGCTATTTCAATTCAATAACATTTCTTAAATAGAATCTATTTGAGTGTATAGGAATGGGATTTAAGTACAGCGGTTCGAACTGTAGTTCTCCTGAATGACTAAAAAATAATACGTATAATAATGAAAAACTGTACATTTTTAGTCAAACCATTTCTCTGCAATCTTATACCAAAAACGAAAATAAGGGCAGTTTTAATAGCTAAAAATGTGGGAGAGCATTGCCATTATGTGAATGTATTGTATTGCAATATGGAGAAACAAAGTGTTAAAGGTACATTATGTAATTTGACACTCAGTGGTTGAATTAGGTATTGCACGCCTGGTTTAAAACACATGCAAGCGCAGGTTGCCAGATTGACAACACCAACAGTAGCGAGCCTGACTATGAAGTCTAAAGGCTGATTTAAGGCTGCTTTAAGTTGTGTTCTAAATAAAAGCAATGGCATGCGAAAGGAGGAATATTTTCCATATTAAAGGGAGTTTTTGTTCTTACCAACACCTGAAGTTGATATTTTAGAAACAGTTTGTATTTCTTGCAGCTGAACAACAGAAAACTGACAATGATCACTTCAGGTACACCACATGTGCTTTATTCAGAGTTAAATGCTAATAATTTGAGTTTGAATGTCATTTTACATGGTCATAATACTGAAAGCAGCAGCAGATAGTTCGCCTCAGTTCTTGAAAATAAAATAAACCACTTAAAAGGGAACTTTAGAACTGTGACTCAGTGCAAGCCAACACATATCAGTGCTTCAGCATGTACATTTAATAACGTTAAAGAAGAGGTTTAATATGTATTAATTAGATTATAAACCTTACCATTTTGTTGGAGTGCAGTAAGTGCACTATTCTGTGCTACTGAATGGCTGTATTTAAATTTCTGTTGTGTTTCGTCTAGTGCAAATCACTGCAAATCTCATAACGTAGTGTGTTGTTAGGACATGGGGTTATGATGTAACCTGCTCACCTAATGTTTACGCTCATAATATTTATATTATTTTCTAATTAATAACTACCTCATGTGGAACTCTGAATCTGTGTTTCATTTCGGAGTCTGATAATGTTCATCGGTCACATTTGGCAATACACATACTTTTGAGAGCCTTCCTGACTGAATAAATCAAATACATGGTTTTCCACCAAGACAACCCATGGTGCTGAAATATAATTGGCTAAACTGGCATTGGGCAGGTTAATTGACCGAAACAAAGACAGACGTTTTCAAAGCTGAATATCTGACTTCAGGATTGTTTTTCAGATGAACAACAATGTTTATGTTAGCATGTTTCTTAAATATCTGCATATTATGGTATATTTAGGCTTTAGAAGAATCAAAAACTTACATACAGCACCTTTAAGTAAAAAGTAATTTACAAAATTCACAGTTAAACAAATGCATTTGATAATTTACATTCTTACACGAGTAATTAAAAAATTTTTTTAAACCTTTTAAGGGGGACGCAGTGGTGCAGTAGGTAGTGCTGCCGCCTCACAGCAAGAAGGTGGCTGGTTCGAGCCTCGGCTGGGTCAGTTGGCGTTTGCATGTTCTCCCTGTGTTCGTGTGGATTTCCTCCGGGTGCTCCGGTTTCCCCCACAGTCCAAAGTCATGTGGTATAGGTGAATTCGGTAGACTAAATTGTCCGTAGTGTATGAGTGTGAGTGAGTGTGTGTGGATATTTCCCAGAGATGGGTTGCGGCTGGAAGGGCATCCGCTACGTAAAAACATATGCTGGATGAGTTGGCGGTTCATTCCGCTGTGGTGACCCCAGATTAATAAAGGCATTAAGCTGAAAAGAAAATGAATGAAACCTTTTAACGTGCTAATAGCTTTACCTACTTCATTACAGCCAACTGAAAGTATGCACATTAACACATGTACACAAGGGCTGTAGACTTGCATTGTGTTTGCCATGTATGTCTGTTAGTGTCAGCCCATATAGAGTATGTTTCTGACCTTACGCTTATATGTGTGTGTGTGCTCTGATTTGTTGCTTGCTCTGCAGTCTTGAGGCTTTCTGCAGACTGTGACATCCCACATTCAACTTCTATCTTTGTCTTTCGGCGGGCTTTGGCCCCATGGTGCTCACTAGCAGCCAGCTTGTAAAATATTAACAGCCTGGGCTTCTTATCTTCGTACAGTGTGTGGTTTAGGTTCACTGTATACTAGAAAGAGATCTACAGGGCTGAAAGACCAGCCAATCACAACACCACAATAATGGCTCTTAAGGTCAGCCAGTCAACAAAATGCTTATCGCGGCAACATTTTAATGCCTGGGCCAAAAACTTTATGTGATATTTGCCTAAATCAGCAAGGGAGCCTCGGGGAACTCTCAGACGAGCAATATTTCCTGACGCGCTCTCTTGATCCCAGAGCTAATTTCAGTTGTGGGCTGTACAGTTATCTGGATGTGATAATATGCTTTGTTATGCCACTAATGTGATGGAAAAGTTGACAGAGCTTTGTGATTTGTCATGTTGTGTTTATCTCATTGGTGTTTCAATTTGGTCGAGTCTCTTTAGGCCTCGAGTCAAGCAGGTGATTGTCAGATACG
This sequence comes from Danio aesculapii, assembly GCF_903798145.1. Taxonomy (NCBI): domain Eukaryota; kingdom Metazoa; phylum Chordata; class Actinopteri; order Cypriniformes; family Danionidae; genus Danio; species Danio aesculapii. The sequence goes on along the minus strand of NC_079440.1, from coordinate 49,719,094 downwards.
GGGGAAGTCGTGTTTAAAACACATTCGATTATATGGCTGCAAATTCCCTCATTGAATTATTTAAGTCTCCGAAACAATGAGTAAACAAATCCTGCATCTCTGTGATAATGTTTGGATGTCATTTTAAGCTGCGGCGTTGTCAGTCTGATAGTTTGTGCAAACAGAAATTTAGCTGAGGTTTTTTTTGTGGGGGGGTTCACCCTAGAAGGACAAAAGAAATAATGTCTTTACTAAAACCGTTTTTGTTAGGGCTGCACAGCATATCTTTCAGCATGGACATATTGTCCCTGTAATAATCACACCGCAGGAGGTTGAGACGGGATTATACTTGAATAATCATCAGTTACAAACATGAGATTTTTGGATTTATTGCAGTGTTTAACTAATTGAGTGGAAGTTTACAATTTGCTGTTTTAAAGGCCTGTGACTGTGCAAACATTTCAAGTGTGTTTAGAGAAACTATTAATGTTTTTAGTTTGTTCGTGATTTTGCATTTCATGCAGATGCATAGTGCATATTGTGCAGCCTTGATTTTTATTATAATATATAATATATGTCATATATATATACAACAGTTTAGTCTGGTTCTTGAATCTGATTGGCTGATAGGCGTGCGATATTACCAGCAAACAGCACTCATCCAGCCTCCTCACACTCCACCTACATACAAAAAGAAGCAGAGGACACTCTACAGTTTGACAAATATTCCTGCTATTGGACAACATAATGTACTTTTGAGGCTTTTTTAGTTAAAAATGTAGTTGTTTTAATTGTTTATTCATAAGGATAGAGCCTATTTTAAATATTTATAATTTCTGAGCGACAGCGTGTTGGCGGCCATTAGCCTGTCATTAAGCAGACTAAAGACAGTTGACGTTGTCCATCCACAAGATGATGACAGAGACCCCATAATAAGCCCTTAGAGAAGGAAAAAATCTAGTGTAATTTTAAACTACAGCTGATCAAATCATTATAAAACTGGTAAGTGACTTTATAAGTCGATCTACCTCTTTTGAATGTTGTAGTGCTGTATTTATACTATAGTAATTGTAGTGTATTGAGTGTGAGATGGGACTCATCTTAAAGTCTTAAAACTGGAGATAGCCATCTGTTTCTAACGAGTCTCCTGTTTTTGCTACTACAGGGTAGCTCAGTAAACAGAAAGAAGAAGAAATGCTGCATGTGTTTAGCCTTTTTTCCTTAAAAACATAAACACAACAGTAATCTAATAGTGTTTGCATTGCTTTAGCTTTTTCGGGGTTAATTATTGTGATCTCCCGATTGCAACAGAAAAATACTGGGAAATCTCTGTAGACTGATGGCATTTCATGCTGTTCAGCCTTATAATATTAATGTCAGCAAAATCACCTGTTTTGCCATCACTTTAGATATTATGCTAGAGAATCATTCAAATACTTGCTGTAAAGTGACATCTGACCATCAGCTGCGAATAAATCAGCACATCAGATGTGAATAAATGGCAAAAGAAAATAGTTCCTCATACAAAAGGGTTTTGAGACTCATTCATTCATTCATTTTCTTTTTGGCTTTAGTCCCTTTATTAATCTGGGGTCGCCACAGCGGAACAAACCGCCAACTTATCCTGCATATATTTTTACACTTCTTCCAGTCGCAACCCACCACTCATGTGATACTGCTCATATATATATATATATATATATATATATATATATAGATATAGATAGATAGATATATACACACCATATGGATCAGTTTTAGGTAAAAACCCAAACAATACCAAAATAAAAATAAAACAGAAAAAATCTGAGACATTTTTGTTATTATGTGTATTAACAATAGAATGACACAAGAAGAAAGTACTGAACTACTGAAACGTATTTAATACTTAATATAAAAGGCTTTTTTAATGATGGCAACTTAAAGACTCCTCTCATATGAAGAATGACGTCACATGAATTGCTCAGGTGTAAGTTTTTCACAGACCTCAACAGAGTGTACAAATCTTGATGTTTTGTGAATCTCGTCAATCAAATCTGATCTTTAATTTGTATTTTATATGGGATTCAAGTCAAGTAATTGTCTGGGCCATTCCACAGCTTGATTTTCTTTCTCTAAAAGCATTTGACAGTTTCCTTGGCTGTGTTTTGGATCATCGTCTTGCTGAAATGTCCACCCTGGTTTCATCTTCATCATCCTGCTAATGTAGATGTTGCACTGAAGCAGATTTTTTTCCTTTGTCATGTCATGTTTTTGTTACGCATAACTTAATTTGTAAATGAATTACATTTGTTTTCTTTGCAAATATGGATTTCTTTGGTTGTTACCAACAACTAGGGAACATTTTAAGTCAACAGCACCTTTAGAAATATGTTTTCTGAGAAAAATAGTGACATGTTCAATACTTACAGTATTTGTCCCGCTGTAAATAGATACACACACACACACACGCACACACACACACATACACATAGAAGTAATACATACTAAACATACTTTAGGTCCAATTTAATGTTAGTTAATACATTAAATGCAATTAGCAATTTGTTATCATATGTATTTTTCATTAATTAACATTAAATTAAATTGCTTCATGTTAAATAGTTATTATTAATAAATACTTCAGAATTTTTTTATTAATTAAAGTATGTTAACAAATTATTGTTATCAATAAATATAAAAAAAATCAACTTTTCATAAATTCTGGTCTCTTAAAATTGTATTTTCATCAAACAGTAAAGCAACAATGAAAATAATTTACAATTTTACAAAAAGTCATTTATTTTATATATACTATACGTGAAATATACTGTAACTTTAAAAATAGTTCCACTATATAAATAAATGAACATTTTCTGTAACCTTGCCATTTTTTTTTCTGAGAACTCCAGTTTATTTACTGGCTCTCTTTTGTTAGTATTGATTGAAAAGACTCAGTGCTAAAAGTAGTCAATGTTGCACCTCAATATAAAAAAAATGAATGTTTTTTTTTTCTGAGTGTTTCAGCATTTCCATCTTCCTCCTCCACTAATCACACACACTTTATTTTTGTAAGCCCTTTATCTGCTCCAAAGACTCAACTCAAGCAATAGTTGAGCTGTGAATTGGAAAATAGGTCTGACCTCAGCCTGCCTGATTCACTCTACATTGATTAAACTGAATTTGCTGTGAATGATCAGGTCCAAATTACTTCTGCACACGAAAGGGTGTGCATTAAAGCAGCCATGTCACCTTCAGTCTTCTTACAAAGGATCTGAGCCTAGGAAAAAAAAAAAAAAAAAAACCCAGCTCCTTCACTTCACCTCCTCCCATTGTGGGCCACATCTCTTGTTTCTGTAAGAGATGGGAAAGAGATTATTCCTTTAAGATCAATTACAGCTCTAACTGACTGAATGGTGTCAGCCCAACATGCTTAAAGAAACCGAGACAAGCGGTGCTTTAAAAAAGAAACCCATGAATGGCACGTGTGTGTGCAGTGTGATCCAAATTCTGCAGCTTCTTTTTTTTTCCTGCACGTGACACTGAGATGGGTTAATTTTATCAAGAATATGTGCGCTGGAGAAAACATCCCCAGTGGCACTTTTCCAGTGCACGATAAGCAATTGTTCTTTTACAATTGTTCTTCAGCATTGAAGAAACACTCCACCTTTTTAAAAATATAGGTTCATTTTGCAAGTCACCAAGAGTTAAACAGTTGAGTTTTACCATTTTCAAATCTATTCAGCCAATTTCCAGGTCTGGCGAGAGCAATTTTAGCTTAGCTTAGCATAGATCATTGAATCAGATTAGACCATTAGCATGTCTAAAAAAAATGACCAAAGTTTTAATACTTTTAATATTTAAAGCTTGACTCTTCTGTAGTTACAGTGTGTACTAAGAACAATGGAAAATGAAAAATAGCTATTTTCATAGCTGATATGGCTAACAACTACACTAACTGGCCACTTTATTAGGTACACCTTACTAGTACCAGGCTGGAGCCCCTTTTGCCTTCAGAACTGCCTTAATCCTTTGTGGCATAGATTCAACAAGGTACTGTAAATATTCCTCAGAGATTTTGCAGATATTGACATGATAGCATCTCGCAGTTGCTGCAGATTTGTCAGCTGAACATCCATGATGCAAATCTCCCGTTCCACTATATTCCAAAGGTGCTCTATTGGATTGAGATCTGGTGACTGTGGAGATCATTTGAGTACATTGAACTCATTGTCATGTTCAAGAAACCAGTCTGAGATGATTCGCGCTTCATGACATGACGTGTTATCCTACTGGTAGTAGCCATCAGAAAATGGGTACCCTATAGTCATAAAGGGATGGACATGGTCAGCAACAAAACTCAGGGAGGCTGTGGCGTTGACACGATGCACAATTGGTACTAATGGGCCCAAAGTGTGCCAAGAAAATATCCCCACAACATTACACCACCAGCCTGAACCGTTAATACAAGGCAGGATGGATCCATGCTTTCATGTTGTTAACGCAGAATTCTGAACCTACCATCCGAATGTTGCAGCCTGTGGGAATTATAGCCTCAATTTCCTGTTCTTAGCTAACAGGAGTGGCACCCGGTGTGGTCTTCTGCTGCTGTAGCCCATCCGCCTCAAGGTTAGACATGTTGTGCATTCAGAGATGCTCTTCTGGCCATTCTCCTCTGACTTCTGGCATCAACAAGGCATTTGCACCCACAGAACTGCCACTCATTGGATATTTTCTCTTTTTCGAACTATTCTCTGTAAACTCTAGAGATGGTTGTATGTGAAAATGCCAGTAGATCAGCAGTTTCGGAAATACTCAGACCAGCCCTTCTGGCACCAACAACCACGTCATGTTCAAAGTCAATTAATTCACAGTTCTTCCCAAATCTTATGCTGTTTAACTGCAGCAGATCGTCTTGACCATGTTTACAGGCCTAAATGCGTTGAGTTGCTGCCATTTGATTGGCTAATTAGAAATTTGCGTTAACGAGCAGTTGGACAGGTGTACCTACTGTAATAAAGTGGCCGGTGAGTGTATACTCTCATTCTTTGGTGGGTTTCTGAAACCGTCCTTAGCCAACTAAGGTCGCAAGTTCTGTCGTTACAAACATAGTTCATTAATTTTGTGTTTCATATCATGGTATATTTCAGCTGTAATTTCCATCGTTACTTGGGAAATGCACCCCTGGGTAGTAATACTATTCCTGTACCATGGCTACAGCAGGCACAATTCATTCATTAATTTTCTTTTTGGCTTAGTCCCTTTATTAATCTGGGGTCGCCACAGCAGAATGAACTTCCAACTTATCCAGCATATGTTTTACGCAGCAGATGCCCTTCCAGCTGCAACCCATCACTGGGAAACATCCATACACAATCATTCACACACACACTACGTACAATTTAGTTTACCCAATTCACCTGTACCACATGTTTTGGACTTGTGGGGGAAACAGGAGCATCTGGAGCAAACGCGAACACGGGGAGAACATACAAACTCCAAACAGAAATGCCATCTGACTCGGGGCTCGAACCAGCAACCTTCTTGCTGTGAGGCGATTGTGCTACCCACTACACTTCAGACACTACTTAATATCAGTAAGCAACTTTTTTTGTTTATCATCAGTCTTAGTACACATTATAACTGTAGAAGTGCCAAGCTTTAATTTTTTTCAATTTTTGTCATTTTTGAGCGAGATGCTTTTGGTCTAATCCAATTCAATGATCTATGCTAAGCTAAGCTAAAAGTGCTCTTGCCAGTGCCAGAGATCAGCTGAATGGATTCAAAAATGGATAAACTCAACTTCTTAACTCCGGGGGAGATGTAAAATAAGACAAAAAAAGTGGAGTGGGTAGTTTTTAAGGCAAAACTGGCAAATTGGGTAGAAATAAATAAAAACTAATACATTCTAGCATAATTTCTAGCATAAAATAACTAACGTCTGGATGAAATCAGGTTGAGAGTTTCATTTTTGTGACATGTTACATTCAGAGGTTTTTACGGAGAGGATTTTGGGATTCTTTTTTTATCACTCAAATTATTAATTTAATCAGGCAAATTATGTATGAACAAATCCCTTTGTAAAAGCCTTCAGAATTCAGATAATAAAACTGAAATTTGATGTAAGTGCAGCTGAAGTGGAGATTCATGCAGGAGGAAAAAAAAGAAACTCATTTTGAGAAAACAGCCTTCAAAAATAAGAGTTTTAATTAAAATCACAGAAACACACTGGAAGAGTAAGACGAGATACATATGAAAGTATTTCAGATGTCATCTTTTCAATAGACAAAATAATAATAATAATTTTACAAAAAACCAAGAAGCTCCAAATCTCAAAATTGACAGGTGCATGTTTTTTATTTTTATTATATCCTACAGTGTCTTAGAGGTGGAGTCTGAAACAAGCCTCCAGTACGTAGTGCATTATGAGAAACAGATAATGATCTCATTAGTGCTATTTATAATTGGCATATCTAATATTTCCTTGAGCACACACTTGAGTATGATATCAGATTGGATGTGAGGAACCGTAGTATTTCTCTGCCGCAACACTGCACCACTGAAGATTTATTAGCCTGTTGCTAAGTGGAGGCTCCCTTGGGCAGCCTGCAGACTAAAGGTTGGTGTTCGATAGTATGCATACTGGAGCTTGCAGATGGATTTTTATGAGTGTTCTTGGATTACTAAAAATGGATATGACTTTTAATATGGATTATGTTTTATTTGCAGCAGTGGCGGATGATGTTCACAAAATATGCAATTGAGGAAAAGTAAAGATAAAACTCTAGTATATTATGAAAAGCAAAGTTATATTTAGTTTATTCTGTGATTATCATTTAAAATGAATTCCGCCAGACAAATTAAATAGCTCTATGTAGGAAGAATCTATTTTTTTCATTCTAAAATGAGTTTTTAGGTAGTACATATTCATAAAATAAATATAATACACACATTATAAGCATAGATAAATAGACAAAACAAACAGACAAATAAAATAAACAATGTTTTATGCTTTCTTTGCTTTTCTACCAGTGCTCAGATGCAAACTGGTCAAATACAGTGTTTTTCAGCAGTAATTCTCATATTGATTTACTTTAACTTTATAAAATGTCTACTTAAATGCCACTTGACACTTACAGTAAGGTCCTATTGGATGTTAATAGTTAAGGCATTAACAATTTGCAATACAATTTGTTATCATGTTTTTTTAATCTTTGTTTACAAATAATAAATAAAAGTACAGCTGTTTGCTGTTAATTCAGGTGCATTAGGTAATATTAACAACAGATGCAGCAACAGATGTTGCTAAGATTAATAAGTGCTTCAGTTTTTAAATAAAGTCTACACCCATTTAGATAGTATTGCAGAAATATGAATACACAGATTCAGGAATTTCATACGCTGACTGGGCTTAAACAGCTTCCCAAACAAGTGATAGCTGCGACGTTCGTAAACACTCACTGGCCACTTTATTAGGTACACCTTACTTCTACCGGGTTGGAGCCCCTTTTGCCTTCATTACTGCCTTAATCCTTCATGGCATAGATTCAACAAGGTACTGGCAATATTCCTCAGAGATTTTGGTGCCAAGAAAATATCCCCAACACCAGCCTGAACCGTTGATGCAAGGCAGAATGGATCCATGCTTTCATGTTGTTGAAATTCTGACCCTACCATCCAAATGTCACAGCAGAAATCGGGACTCATCAGACCAGGCAACATTTTTCTAATCTTCTATTGCCCAAATCTGGTGAGCCTGTGTGAATTATGACTTTAGTTTCCTGCTCTTGGCTGACAGTAGTGGCATCCGGTGTGATCTTCTGCTGCTATAGCCCATCCGCTTCAAGGTTGGATGTGTTGTGCATTCAGAGATGCTTTTCTACATACCTTGGTTGTAACGAGTAGTTAATTGAGTTATTGTTCCCTTTATATCAGCTCGAACCGATCTGGCCATTCTCCTCTGACCTTTAGGACATTCTTTTGGACTTTAGGTTGTGCATGAAAATCAGCAGCAGTAGATCAGCAGTTTCTGAAATACTCAGACCAGCCCGTCTGGCACCAACAACCATGCCAAGTTTAAAGTCACTTAAATCACCTTTCTTCCCCATTCTGATGCTCTGTTTAAACTGCAGCAGATCGTCTTGACCATGTCTACATGCCTAAATGCATTGAGTTGCTGCCATGTGATTGGCTGATTAGAAATTTGCGTTATGGAGCAGTTGGACAGGTGAGTGTATAGGATATTTATTTACTATAATAAATTATAAAATTCAGTATTTGTAACGTGCAGCATCACTTTTAATTTGCAACTTACCAGTATAGCATTGAGTGCTACTTTTATGTGTGTGGTGTTTTTTATTGACCAATTAAACATTGTTTCGGCTGTTCTGAGGAAACAAATGGATGTCAGAATAATTTAGAGTATAGCATTCAACCGAAAGTCTTTGCCTGCTTGTTGGCTCATTTGTAAGGTTTCTTAAGTGCGTATAGTTGTTCTAGTGTGGAAGTTGTTTTGACACTCTTCCCATCTTATATACGTCAGATAAAGACAAAGTGTTCACATCGAAGGTATCTTTATAGGCGAACAAAATGTCTGTTCCAGCTGCTTTCTCTTTTCCTCAAGGAATTTAATGGTTGTTTGCTCGCTGGCTCTAATGTGCTCTTGGTTAGAAATCAAGTTTCATGCTACGACTTAATGTAGGTGACTATTTTAAGAAGCAGACGCTTGGAGATATTTCAGACTGTTATAAACATATTGTTTACAGTATGATTAGATGTCTGCAATTTCAGAACTTTACCTGAAATTAATCTACAACTATATCCTTACAGAAAAAAATAAAAAGACTACTTTATTAAGTGTTATAAGATAATTCACACAAAAAAAATTAAAAAAGAAAGTTTGAATCTGGTAGCCATTGACATCTATATTATGGGAAATAATACAATGAAAGTCAATGTCTACCATTTTCCAAAATTATTTAATGGGCACTAAGCATGCAAAATCAAGTTTTGGAAGCTGATCAGAAAAGGTGGATGATGCAAAATCAATACAGCCTTCAATTATAGTATGTGTAGTATGTGTATGTTTAGTATGTGTATGTATAGTATACAGTGGTCCTTCACTAAAACATGGTTCACGCTTCGCGGCCTTGCAGTTCTGCAGATTTTTTTCATAAAATTTGACATACTTTTTTTTTACAGCGCATTGTGTTCTGCGTCCTGACTGGCTGTAGACCATTGTCAATCAATCTCCTTCATGTCATGTCTCCTGTACAGTACAGAATGCATTCAGCTTGCCAAATTTATATAAATCTTTGACCACTAGCAGTGGGACTCTGAAGTGCTGTACTGTATGTTTGTAAGTTTTCTCCCCACAATATCTACGAAACATCCTGCACCATAAAAGGCACCTGTTGTGCACCCAAAAGGCAGAGGAAGACGCTAACCATTGCATAAAAAGTTATAATTCTGTTGGAGTCCTAGTTTGTGGATGTTAAATCAGGTTTAATTTGTACAGTAACTTGGCTACGCTTAATTTGCTTTTGCTGTTTGTCAAACTACTATTTAAAAGGAGCTCAAACGTTTTTGGGGACAACTTTATTGTTGGTCAAGAGCACTCTGAAGTAGGTTTTCATTCAGGAGGTCTCTTTACATTGCTGCATTCATCTTTCCCTCTATCCTGACTAGTCTTCCAGTTCCTGCTGCTGAAAAACATCCCCACAGCATGATGCTGCCACCACCATGCTTCACTGTAGGGAAGGTATTAGCCTGGTTATTAGCGGTAGCTGGTTTTCTGCAAACGTAACGTCTGGCATTCACTCCAAAGAGTTAAATTTTAGTCTCATCAGACCAGAGAATTTTGTTTCTTATGGTCTGAGAATCCTTCAGATGCCTTTTGGCAAATTCCATGCAGGGAATGTCTTCCATCTGGCCACTCTACCATACAAGCCTGATTGGTGGATTGCTGCACAGATGGTTGTCCTTCATTAAGGTTCTCCTCTCTCCACAGAAGAGTGCTAGAGCTCAGACAGAGTGACCATCGGGTTATTGAGCACCTCCCTGACTAAGGCCCTTCTCCCCCGATCACTCAGCTTAGATGGCTGGCCAGCTCTAGGAAGAGTCCTGGTGATTTCAAACAACTTCCACTTATGAATGATGGAGGCCACTGTGCTCATTGGAACTTTCAGAGCAGCATAAATTTTTCTGTAACCTTCCCAGCCTTGTGCCTCGAGACAATCCTTTCTCGGAGGTCTACAGACAATTTCTTTGTCTTGATGCTTGGTTTGGGCTTTGACATGCACTGTCAACCCTGGGACCTTACATAGACAGGTGTATGTCTTTTCAAATCATGTCCAATCAACTGAATTTACCACAGGTGAACTCCAGTTAAGCTGCTGAAACATCTCAAGAATGATCAGTGGAAACAGAATGTACCTGAGCTCAAGTTAGAGCTTCACAGCAAAGGCTGTGAATACTTATGTACATGTGATTTTTCAGGTTTTTTATTTTTAATAAATTTGCAACAATTTCAACAAATATTTTTTTTCACATTGTCATTATGGGGTATTGTGTGTAGAATTTTGAGGAAATAATTAATTTAATCCAATTTGGAATAAGGCTGTAACATAAAAAAAAAAATTGGAAAAAGTGTAGCGCTATGAATACTTTCTGGATGCACTTTAAATCTGCCACTTTATTAACTTCAGAAAACTTTCAACAATTCTAAATATTTTAATTAATAATCCAATCTGCTGATAACACTCCAGATCTGGAAATTACCTCACATAGAGCAAAAAAAAAAAAGTATAATTGCTGTTAACCGCTTTCGGTTCCAAGCCTATTGCTGATAGAAACTCTCAGCGCTTATTATATCTCCATTACATCCTCAGACAGCCATGCAGTGTCAATTAACTTTAACTAATGAATTAAATTAACTTCTGTGGTAGTGCTGACACTCCCCGCAAATCACAGCAATGATCGCAGATCATGCTGACAGCTTCATATGGGTCAACAGCCACCTAACAAGCTTGGCTTCTCCTCAAAAATCACAGGGAGTTTATTAACAACCCTTCTTGGGGAAGTAACTCGAGCTAAGCTACAAACTACTCACTAATTACTTGACAATTGTGTTTCCATTTAATTTACGTGGAAAACTGAAATATTGCATAAAGCATTTGTGAATAAAGCACAGTTTCTGTCCAATGAGTGAAAGAGAACATAATAGTCACTTCCTGATGAACTGGCAGCAAATATCAGAGAGAAGCCACTGTGGGTCTTTATTGTTATATAAGAAATGACTTGCATTTCAAAAGATGTAATGCAGTGAACAGGCACTGGGTTTTGGAGGTGTGAGACTCTTCGGGTCAAGACAGTTGAACTGAATCACTTTGATAACTGACTTTGACCAAGGCATTTTGGAATGTACAAATGTTGTACAGTACAATGTATTGTTAGTTTTCAATATGTCTATAAGCTAGTGTGCTCCAAAACAGTGGAAAAAATTGTGTTTATAACATATAAAACATGATACATGATATAAGCTCGTAAAGCATTTTGTTTGTCACTTCTATCTAAATGTATCAACAGTTTTATTCATGTCACCTCATACTTCAGTTTCTCATAAAATCATGACCATCAAATTCTCTCTAGTATCTGACATGCTCTGCCCTCTTCAAGAAGCTTATAATTGACCCTTCACTAAGCCACACCCAAAAACCGCCACCCACCAATCATGGCTTAACAACTGTAGCTATGCGCAGGGACTCTTTCTAGCTTTCTAGCGAGGGAAACTACAAAGCAGGTTATATTTTCCAGCTGTCTTTTTCTTTTTTTTTCGCTCTATATTATGAGCACTGCTCCATTTAAGCCCTCGCAATAGTAGTCATACTAAAAGCAATCATATTTCCATCTGTTTCAAGCTAGGAATATTTGAAATTACATATTAACACAACAAAACCGAGATATGATCACAATCTGAGAAACTTGCGATCAATGTACTTCACCCGCAGCTGTTTTTCAGTAATTTATAACCCTCATGTCCATGTCAGTTCTACAGTTCACTGATGTTTTCGTCGGTCTTTTGGAGATTTAGTCATTGGTGACGATGTTATACCAGGTTAGTGTCTGCTTTTATATTTGTTGTCTGATTAATATTTGCTGGTAGGGAAAATCTATTTGTTCACTTCTGCTATTTATACTTTGATTTGCATTTCAATTGATTTATTTTAACCACTTAACTGCAAATTAGAATAGAAACAGTATAAAAGCACATAAACATATTAACAGTTATCGCTACTGTACGTTGTTATGGGTCAATGATGCTAATAATCGTCACAAATCCATCAATTTCGCCTTTCTGGGTGCTCTTTCTATGAATGAATTATTTAGAAGCACTGTCCATGTGTGTTTCCTCGTTGGTTAGTATTGCTATATTTTATTGCACAACAATTAATCTATCAGGCTTTTTGGCAAAAAAAAAAAAAAGAAATCACGGTTTAATTTGTTATTATTAGATTATTTTAAATTTCACCTCTCCTGCTGTGCATGAACTGAGCTGTTGAATAGTCTGCATATGAGGCGGCTAGGCTAACCTAGCTTCAATTTTGATTAAATTTCTAATCGGTTGCCTATAATGTCATGAATATACCCCTGTAATTCTTACTGCAGTCCTTTTTTTGTCTGGCTTTCTCAGATATCTCACCTGTTCGCCAAAAATGACTAATTATATCCCTGGCCATGTCTGACACTAGAGCATACATATTGTAATAGATGTGCCAGGCACGAAAGCTTGACAGGCGTAGCAACAGTAACTAAGGGGGGCGAGGCTTAGCGAAGGGTCAATTTTCTTTTCTATTGATGTGCTTGAGCTCAACCACTCTCACTGGCAGAGCTGTTGGCCGTTTTTTTTTTTTTTAAAGAGGAGGAGCTACACTACGTCCCACCCTCTCTTGTGTTTCAATTGAGATTACACCAAACACTGAATAAAAATTCTTATTTCAAAACACTTAACAGGACCTTTAATGTTGTCCCATAACTCCTATTTTGTTATCACATGATCTGTTAAAACAATATCACTTGACTTTTTTTGATTCGCATACTGTTTTTTTTCCACTTGGAAAAAATAGTTTGAAATGAAATAGTTTACTCTACTGAATTGTGCGCATAAGTTTTCTATGCTCATTTTCAAATGTATGCAAGCAATATTCCAAAATGTGCATTAAAATAGGTAGATGGAAAAATAGCTTTTGAGACTTTTTTTGTGTGTATGTGGGGGGAAATGTAACATTGTGTCTAGCTATACATACAATATTGTTTATACTTACATATTGTACATACATTTATCAAATATATATATATATATATATATATATATATATATATATATATATATATATATATATATATATATATATATATATATATATATATATATATATATATATACATACAGTTGAAGTCAGAATTATTAGCCTGACTGAGAGATTTTTTCAACACATTTCTAAACAAAATAGTTTTAATAACTGATTTCTAATAACTGATTTATTTTATCTTCACCATGATGACAGTAAATAATATTTTACTAGATATTTTTCAAGACACTTCTATACAGTTTAAGTGACATTTAAAAGCTTAACTAGGCTAATTTATATGTTTATATGTTAAGGAAAAATATTAAAAAGAAACATTTTAAAAGAGGAAAGTTCAAGAATTTATCAAATTTTGTTGATATTTGTAGTTTGTCAATTTTTATCCAATATTTTGCAAGAATTTAAATGTATTATTTTCTATTTGTTCAGTGACTAAAATATTATTTTAATAAATATATCCATTTATCATAAAACTATTTTGTTCAATTGCACCAAATTATATTGCTTATTCACTGAGAAATGGCTAAAAAATAAACATTTTCAAAATGGGGTGTACTCATTTATATATATATATATATATATATATATATATATATATATATATACATAAATACTTACATACATACATGCATACATACATACATACATACACACACATATATATATATATATATATATATATATATATATATATATATATATATATATATATATAATAGCCCATTTATTTTATCTTGCAGTACATAATATATGACTTGATATTTTTCAAGACACTTCTACGCTGCTTAAAGTGACATTTAAAGGCTGAACTAGGTTAATTAGGTTAACTGGGCAGGTTAGGGTAATTAGGCAAGGTATTGTTTAATGATGGTTTGTTCTGTAGACTATCGAAACAAAATATAGCCTGAAGGGGCTAATAATTTTGACCATAAAATGTTTTTTTTAATATTTAAAACTGCTTTTATTTTAGCTGAAATCGAGAGTATAATGATACTCTAGTGATACTTATATCTGTTGCGCTGTGGAAACTTCTATCATGAAAGTGAAGTTCTCATATGTGTAAACATACTTTGCAATAAAGCTCTTTTCTAATCCTGGTTCTAATGTAGTTCAGTTAGTACTGGAGCATTATTACTTTTAGCTAGTTAGTAACTGTTAACAACACATAATGGGAAATCATCCAAGACAAACACCTTCGAATGCTTCTTGTTTCTCACGTGTTTGGCAATGTTTCTCCTAGCTATGAGCGTGGGAGACTGAAACATGTGCTTCAAGCCTCACCGTGGTCTCACACGCAAACTTCTTCTGTTCCCAGAGGAAGGATTCCCCAGTTCACTCTTTAATATCAAAGCACATTTGCCAACATTGAAAATGCATTTCAGAGTCACTTCAGAGGCCCTGTTGTAATTCTTTGAAGTGCCTGTGCACTGGAGGAGAAGTGTGGAGCCAGCGTATGGTGTACTAATAGGAGAAGAGGTGGGAAGACAGAATGAGATAAGAAAAAAAATAGATAGAATGAGAGCAGGTCAGTTAAACTTACAAAGGCATGAAAGAGAATTTTCAAGCTTTTTCTGTCACCTTGTAAATAAGTGAGGTGAACGAAATGAAGAAAAAAATCCTGTGATCAAGGCTTGGAAATAATTGTTTGGAAGAAACTGTTTTTTAATGTAGGTATGCTAGGCAGTAACTGCACATTTCATAATGATCATTTAATAGAAACATTACTATGATACTAGATTTAAACACTGCATATAAAAAATAAAGTGGCAGAAAAATATATATCCACTGTGCTGGAGGAGGTGAAAACAAGTCAAGCAGTGAATCATGATGGTGCATGATAACAGTAATGTGTAGGCATTAAGGGTGTAACAGTACACTGAAATGATGGCCCATACCTCAGTTTTTAAGTCACGGTTTGGTATGTTTTCAGTAGGGGCATACAGCTTGTTACACTGTTCTTTTTTATTATTAAACAGTAGATTACTATTAAAAAAAATGGGATCTCTTTTAACTTACTAAAGAATTAAAACCTCAGGTAATGCTGGAAACTACAGTGAACTCTATTGTTTGCACATTACAGTAATATCAAAGGCAACAGTTAATTATTGAGCCCAAGATCAGTCCGTACTGAAGCCAAATCTGGAGCTTATCTTACAAAATAACTTAGGATAACGGTCCAAAAACTAGTTCACCCAAATTTATATGTTATAGAAAAATATTAAATACAAATTTAAAAAAAAGAGGAAACATCAAGAGAAGCAAAAAATAATAAATAAATGAAAAATTTTGTTGACTTTTTTGTAGATTATAATTTGTTTTTGTAATATTTTGCTCGAGATTAATTGTATTATCTTTCAATTTGTAAATATGTTTGGTGACTAAAAAATATAATTTTAATAAATATATCTGTTTAATAAAGCTATTTTGTTTAAATGCGCCAAAGTGCATTGCCTATATTCACTTAGAAATTGATACAAATATTTATTTTTAAAATCAGGTTTACTCAATTATGTTGACCACTGTATATACAGTTGAAATCAGAATAATTAGTCCTATTTGATTTTTTTTTCTTTTTTAAATATTTCCCAAATGATGTTTAACAGAGCAAGGACATTTTCACAGTATGTCTTATAATATTCTTTCTTCTTGAGAAAGTCTTGTTTGTTTTATTTCGGCTAGAATAAAAGCAGTTTTAAATTATTTAAAAAACATTTTAAGGTCAAAATTATTAGCCCCTTAAAGCTATATTTCTTTTCGTTAGTCTACAGAACAAACCATCGTTATACAATGATTTTAATTACCCGAACCTGCCTAGTTAACCTAATTAACCTAGTTAAGGCTTTAAATGTCACTTTAAGCTGTATAGAAGTGTCTTGAAAAATATCTAGTCAAATATTACTTACTGTCATCATGGCAAAGATAAAAGAAATCAGTTATTATAAATGAGTTATTAAAACTATTATGTTTAGAAATGTGTTGAAAAAAAAATCTTCTTTCTGTTAAACAGAAATTGGGGAAAAAATAAACATGGTGGCTAATAATTCTGACTACTGCATATGCACAATGCTCAACATATATGAGTACACCCCTCAAAATGTATATTTTCTATAGGAAGCTTTACAATATTATATTTATATTATATCATATATCAATATATCAGTACTGAAGCCAAATCTGGAGCTAATCTAACCAAATAACTTTGGATCTCCTTTAATCTCCTAGGGATTAGTGACCACATACTTGGACAGCACATTTTAGCTCTTAAGTGGCTATTTAAAATACTTTGAATGTTTTATATTTTGTTACAGACATACAGTGTCATCCTGCAACTGTTTTGCAGCATATGAAATGTCCCAAACACTATATTTACTGTCCAAAATGGACAAAATATGTTGTTTTTACTCTCTGATTGTCAAAATATGTTCAAAAATATGTATATGTTATTAATGCATTAAAAAACAGTCTGGAAAAAGTGTTTTATGTAAATTTGGATCACGAGTCCACATATATGACATCATTTTTCTCTAAAAGTACATCATATCACAAGATAATACTTAGGTTTTATTTAAATTAGGTTCCAATAAGCCCAAATAGCAAAGAGAAAGAAAAAAATACACGTGAAAACAACACCTTGGGCCTTAAGAGGTTAATTTTCTTAAGAATTAAAACCTCAGGTAATGCTGGAAACTACAGTACAGTATTATCAAAGGCAACAGTTAATTATTGAGCACAAGCTATTACATTTTATTGCTGTTTAATTTTAGATGTAATCAACACTATAAACACTTTTATGAGAACATGTAAATGCACATAAGGCAGCGTTTACATTAACATCTCAATTTAAACATAAAATTAGCTCTTGCACTTCGAATCATAGTTGAAACATAAGATTACATTATTGCTTAGATCATGTATGTGTGTGAATGGGAGTCTAGGGGTGTTTCTCAGTGATTGGCTGGAAGGACATCCAATGCGTATAACATATTCTGGATAAGTTGGTGGTTCATTCCTCTATGGCAACTCCAGATTAATAAAGGGACTAAGCCGAAAAGAAAATGAATGAATGCTTAGATCACTGTTTTCCAACCCTGTTCCTGAAGGCACTCTAACAGTACACATTTTCAACCTCTTCCTAATCCAACACACCTGAATCAACTCATCAGAACATAAGAAGAGACTCTAAAGCCTGAAGTTAATAATTCAGATAAGGGAGACTTTTGGTGTGCCTTCAGGAACAGGGTTGGGAAATACTGGGTTAGATTTCCTGATAAAATGGACAGAAATTCAATTATTATAGTATGTCTTATCAAATGTAAGAAGCTTCTTGTGGAAGCCCATCCATTATACTGTATATATCAAGGAAATTATATTTGTGCTTCAGCTGAAAAGGCATAAACTAAAAGATTAATCTTGCAATAGGTTGTTTTCAATCATGTGGTTCTGGTGACGCGCAAAATTTAGTCGGGGGGCAGGAAGTAAAAAAAACTGAATGGGATTTATATCATTTTTCAAAGGAGATATAAATAGAAAATAACCACATATGTTGGGCATGATCCTTATATCATAAAAAGGGACGAGTTTTCTACTGAACCCAAATATTTGAGGCGGTAGATACTGTATAAGCTATTTACATGAAAACATACTTATACATATTTTTTTACAGTGTATAGTGTTTGGAAGCAAACTATAGATAATTACTTGAATTAAACTGTCGTAGTAGTTATATTGTTGCTGTTGTACAACACAACTGTAGTAATAAACAAATTATTCAATAGGCTTCAGTTTTCTACGCTATAATTAAACACCATCACAATGCAGCACAGTTTACATTAACATTAATGTATTTATTACAGTTTATCAGTTTACTATACAACAGTATTCTGTAGCATTCATTAGCAAAGAGTCGTACACATTATACACTTTACTCTTTAGTTCAAAAACATGTATATTATAAATTACTATAGTTTTTCCCCATGTGGATATCTTTCAGACATAACAGATGAACGCATACAAAAGCGTGGACGCATAGTCTACATTATTATTTATTTATTTTTGCAAGGGGTAAACAGTGCTCCACGATAATAACCGTCTAATTGTTTTTGTTCTGTCGATGAACTTAACCATCAAACAAACATTCAGTGCTGCTGGGCATCTCGATGTCCACATTATGGTTGTTTCTTGCGCCGTAACGCAGACTTGGATGATTTTATTGCAGCGATTACATGGCAGGGTATGTTATTTCTCCTGGATTTTGTATAGGTGTGGTGGTGTTTGTATCTGATATTATTTAACACATTAACATATTTACACACATAGCTAGGCCTGTAATCTTTATTGGTGCTGTCAAACGAATTATCGCTTTCAAAAAAAGTACACATGGATGTATTGAATAAATGTTAATTAAATTCTGCTTTTTCTTCTGTTTTTCAGACAGTTTCTTGAACTTTCCCCCCCTTATGAGTAAAAACTTTTGGAAGTCTATAAAAGCTGTTTGACGTTTCTTATTTGGGCTGATTTAAACAATTATAAACAACATAAAACAAACATTTTGATGTTCTGATAGCGATTCCCATGTAGAAGAACCACTTTCTGCCCTCCATCTGAATTCCACATGTCATCAATGACTTCATGTGAAAACAACCTTATTAAGGACTGATATTGAATAGTTTTAATTAAGGTTTTGCATATGCAGTAGTTACATTTTAGTTAGTAAACATCAACTGAACTGAAAGACCCTTACCCAAAAATAAATATACTGTTCCACACCTAATAGGGATTAAAAATACGGCTATGTTAATTCAGCATATTCGTTACTCATCATTAAAGCAAAAATCGGAGGCAGCTCAAATTTATTCACATGCACACTGCAACTACAGAAACCTAATGGAATCTTCCAGTATGTAAATTTTAACCCAATTAGGCAACGATTAGAAGAGTAATGATAACAGTGTCTGTCAAAGTTGTGGGAAGTAACTCATCGAGATCAGTGTCGCACAAACGAAATCTAATTTCTTAAAGTAATTAATGACCTCGAGGTTACGAGTAACAATTCATTCCGGGAACTTTGAATATCCTGAGGTGACCGTTGCAGGAACTGATTAAAGGATCTGCTTTATGTCAGTATGCGGTGTGCGTGGAACAATTTTCATCATCCCGACTCATTTCCTTTATCAGAGCTTGTCATTTCAGATGGGGCCAAAAACGAAAACAGCACATTACGCAGATAATTCTCTCTCGCTGGATAGGAGCTCTTCATTGGAATGCAGCTCCTTCATTCAGAATGCTGAAAAGAGACATGTGGGAGCCAAAGCATATTTCTCTCGACCTTGGGAGCCCATAGCAACGTTTTAAATTCAAACTATAGAGAGCTAGCTAGAGAGAGAGAGAGGGTGCATGTGAGAAAAGCAAGAGTTTCCAGTAAGAAAGCTGTTTGGAGCGAGATGCTGCTAAGGAAAGTTTAAGGCAAAGAACACAAGCGCTGCAATGCCCAAACTGACACTGAAACATCTGACTGTATCGCCTTTCTCTGGTGCTTACTCATTCCTTTCTTCCTATCGTTTCTTCCAGGAAGGCGCTCACAGGTGGGCGAAGCTTTGTGTTCGCAGCACAAGACCCCCAACCTTACCCACTAGGAGACAGGCCGATTGGAAACCTACAGGGAACAAGGGACCAAAGACGCTCGGTTCACCTTTAATCTCATCAAAGGACTCTAGGAAGTTCCCTGACTGGAGATATAAAGCAGATTGACTCAGAACCGCTGCCTAAAGAAGCTGATGAGCATTCCATTCAGTTACAAACGCACCGCAACTTGACATAACTATGAACTTTAAAAGATTGTACCCTGTGAAAGGGTGTCTTCATTGACTCATCAATCAGAAGTGACATATCTCAGATTAAAAATAGACATCAAGTCTGACTTGCTGCAATGTCTTCCGCCATGGGGAAAATGGTTGGATGGAGCAATCATCACTGTCAGGGCTCAGCTTTAGTTTTTCTCTACCTCTTCATGACTGCTTTGGCTGCACGGACCAAAGGTCCAGGCCACACACATCTAAACTCTATCCGGATTGATGGGGACATTTCATTGGGCGGCCTGTTTCCGGTTCACGCTCGGGGTCACGAGGGCAAAGCCTGTGGTGAGTTAAAAAAGGAAAAGGGGATTCATCGTCTGGAAGCTATGCTGTTTGCTCTGGACCGCATCAACAATGATCACGAACTGCTCCCTAATATCACGCTGGGTGCTCGCATTCTGGACACCTGCTCACGGGACACTCACGCTCTGGAGCAGTCTCTCACTTTTGTCCAGGCACTCATCGAAAAGGATGGCACGGATGTCAAGTGCCAAGGTGGAGGATCACCCATCATTACCAAGCCAGAAAGGGTGGTTGGTGTCATTGGAGCATCGTCCAGCTCTGTGTCTATAATGGTGGCTAATATCCTCCGTCTGTTTAAGGTAAGAATATAAGCATTATTCTGTTATCTTTTTTATGGAGTGAACTTGATAATGACATATTTCTATGCTGGTGCTGGCTGGTTTTGTGCTGACCTAGTTAGTCAACTAAATTTCTGATGAATCGCATACAGTTTTAGTATCTGTTATGTTGTTAACGTTGTAAAGTAATACAATTATGTACAAATATACATATTAATGTGTGAGTTGAGGGCTTGTTAAGCTGCATTAGTTGTTGTCAAGTTCAAAAGGCATTTTTTCAGAGATCTGATATACCAGTGTTTCTCTGCCATGTTCCTGGAGGACCACCAACGCTGCATGTTTTGGATGTCTCCTATGTCACAGCTATTACAGGTCTTTCAGTCTCTGCTGATGATCTGAATCAGGTGTGTTTGCTTAAGGAGACATGGAAAATGTGCAGAGCTGGTGGTCCTCCAGGAACGTGGTTGAGAAACACTGTGATATACTTGTACACATGATTTCTTGCCTAACTACTATGATTGTAGACATTCTCAATATTGTGTGAGCTTATATGTGTGTTTTTCTGTGTTTTTGGCATAATCTTCTGTGGATTGAACAGTTGAAAGAGTTAATAGTTAATGTTTACATGACATGGGATCTGAAGCTAGATTTGTGCAGAATTATATCATATATTTTTGATATACAAACTAATTAGATATGAGTTTAAACATGGTTAAAATGTATCCAGATGTTTTGTTGGTGTTGCTATTTTGCAGTTTATTTTAGCAGCTTATTTGCATTTAAAGAGACACAAATGGAAACAGTGTGTTTTTGCTTCCACACAAAAAAAGGACTTTAGGTTCATGGTATACAGCACTGGTCCCCAACCTTTTTGTCACTGTGGACTGGTCAACGCTTGACAATTTTATGACCCGGAAGGGCGGATCCATGAGGGTTGAGGACCACTGGTATAAAGTAGTAAATAATCAGAAGCTTTCAACTGAAACGTCACAGACACATTGGCTGTTTCTCACTATGCATTCTTCAGCATTCTTGCGTCCTCGTGTTCTTGTGTAACGTCATCATCAACTGCCAAAGTTCAGTTCCAAAACTTAAGACCGCAAGAACGGAGGACGTGTGACAGAACTTAGATGCATCCTTGATATGAAGGATGCGTCGATGCAGAGTTAAGCACAAAAGTCTAAAAAGTCATTGCGGCTGACGTTCACACAACGTCAAGCTGTAATATCATGGGGACAGCATTTTGTATAGAGTTATTTAATTTAAATTCAGAGATATACCTTATTTATCTGAGAAGTTTCCCTAAATGAGATGGGGAAAGTAAACATTTACATGAGAATCCTAATAAAGGCATAAGCACATGAAGGGTGTTTATTTGCTGAAATTCGTATTAAGATCTATTTTATTTGTATTGTCCCAGCAGACACACAACATCATAAGATATTAGGTTACATTTTGGTAAGGACAATGTTATTTTGATGTCCAATGACAATGTGAAATTATGTTAATGTTTTGTTGATTTTGGGTTGGAAAGTGACCAAAATCCAACTCAGAGCCAACATCTAAGCCAACGTCATATTGATGTCAAATAATAAATTTTTTTTCGTCAGGTATGACAACCAAAACCCTACATCTGACAGACATCATAGTGGTAACGTTCACACGGTCAGGCTGTAACATAATTTTGCTGCATTCACACTAGACGTGGAAGAATCGTCAAGTGTGAGTGATTTACATGTTAAGTCAAGGCAAAGATGCGAATAGACATTCTGCGGTGTGATACGCGTGAACAAAGCGGTGCAAATGAAGCGGCGTGAGTTGAGTGTTTGGTGCGAATCGCTCGAGTTGGAAAATCTGAACTTCAGTGGACTTTGCGCCGCATTAACCAATCAGGAGCTTTCTCTTGTAGAGGAGTGATTATGAAGTAGTGCCTGTTGTTGGTGTCCTGGGGAGAAATCCTCCTGCTGAAAATGGACAACAGTTCATCAAACTGGGCTCGGATCAGTCAGAAGCACCGCTAAATGCTCCAAATCAAATCAACGCTGTTTTTCAATCTTCCTAAAGCACATAAACACAGCTATTCTCTCAAAAATATCCATGTTAGCCATTTAGCAACGAAGCTTGAGTCACTGGGCAAACAGAAGCCCCACCCATGACATGAATCCGCGTCTGTTGTGAAGTGAATTTGATTTTGCTTTGGAAAGTAACCGAAATGCAATGTCTGTCCGATGTTGGACATTGATGTTGACCTGGCATTAGTTTGACATCAACCTGTTTTTCATTTCCAAACAAAATGCAAAGTCCATGACATTGAGGTACGATGTCAGTCTGACACCATTTGTTGAAGTCTTGTGCCTGCAGGGGTGCTAAGTATATTTGTAAGGTTTTTGTGCATGTTTTATATATTTATATTTTTTTAACCGAAAATCATTTAAACATTACAACATTCATACAACGATTTATTGTTATCCCCAATATTATATATGTATATATATATATATATATATATATATGTATATATATGTATGTATATGTATGTATCTATATGTATATATATGTATGTATATATACAGTATATATATATATATGTATGTATATATATGTGTATATATACGTATATGTATGTGTATATATATATAAAATTGGGGATAACAATAAATCGTTGTATGAATGTTGTAATGTTTAAATGATTTTCGGTTAAAAATGTGTGACGGTCATGACCATCAGGAAGAAGGCAGCATCTCATATCCCAGAGGAAGCATTCTGTGTTTCTGCAGTCTTCTGAGTTCGTTCTTCTGAGTTAACCTTGCAAGAACACTCTTCACAAGAATACGAGGACATTCTTTGCGTTCTTGGAATTGAGAAACAGCCATTGTAGACACCTGAGGCTTCTGTTACATCTAGCAAAAAGGGCATGCTATGATGACACATTTAACACAAAACAAAGAATATTATATATACATTTATATAAGAGAAAATAAGATAACAACAAAATAGTCCACCATCAACTGCATGTCATGGAGGTCTAGCTGCATAAACAAGTTAAGAAGCCTGGTTTGGCACCAGCAGATCAGCTTTGGAAACAAAACATGCTGGAAGCTGGGTGTACCAGTCTTTTCACAGGTTTGAAATGAATACGCTGATGTGTGAGATTAGATTTAGCCACTGTTGCATCTGTATCTTTCTTTCACCGCCGTTTGATCTTCTCCATTGGTAGGCAGAGTAGATCACAGTGTCCCAGTGAATGTATAATTGATAAGAAAGCAATCTGAGGGTTCGAACATTCACTTAGCTATAACCAAACAAAGACTGTAGCATTCCTCATCTCAAGACTCTGATAATGCAAACATGGCCTATTTCCAAACAAATGTTAACTGAGTATTTACAGCACTAAACGGATGAAGGGGGGTTTGCACATTACAA
This sequence comes from Danio aesculapii, assembly GCF_903798145.1. Lineage (NCBI taxonomy): Eukaryota > Metazoa > Chordata > Actinopteri > Cypriniformes > Danionidae > Danio > Danio aesculapii. The sequence continues at coordinate 49,694,914 of NC_079440.1, read as the reverse complement.
TACACCATTTCAAGATCTGATTCCTTTCAGATTGTTCAGGAAGGGGGTGATTCTTCATCTTGATGAATGTTTAACTACACACTTTCACACTTTGATGATCACCTCCGGGGAGAATCTGAATATGCAAATAAAACCGTTTTACACCCGCGAACAGATTCAGTATGGGATATAGTTGAGAAATGTGGATTATGAGTGTAGAATGATGTATTGTAGCATGTCTTGGATATGTAATGCATGAATTCTTAATTGAATCTGTGCACTGCGAACATCAACCTGACAATAAGAGAAAGTATGGCTCAAGGGTCACCATTAAAGAAGCTCTTTAGGAGCCTCTGCATGCATCACTTGATTTACTTTTCAGTCTATCGTATCAAATACCGCTGCCTTTGCAGGAGGCTGTTGTTGTGTAATGGAAATTTGTGTCAGTCTTTAGGTCAAATTTGTATCTGTTCAGAGCGTAGGCATATGATTAATGCAGAACTCCACATTCACCTCAGAATAGCACTGACCTGGCGTCAGTGAGGCTGCTTCTCGTTCATTCCTCAGCCAAGCCGCCCAAAGACAGATGCCCAACGTTTAATGGATATTTACCCTCTGAAATGCCGACTACACGGTGCCATTCATCAGCCCGAGAGTTGTGATCAAAGACAGATCGCAGGCGGAGGAACCTCAGCAGTGGCGCGTGGAGATGACAGGCCTCGAGCTTGAGTGCTGATATAAGCACATTTAAAGCTCACAGCTAAAACACTGGTGTTATTTAGAAATAGAGGCAGCAGGTGCAGCGACAGGGCAGCAGGGGAGTTCTGACTGCAGGTGGAGTGTTTTTGTCAAAACCTCTTATAAAGATCTTTGGATCAACGGAAAGTTTTTCTTTTAGAAGTGCTCACTGCATCTGTCTTAACCTTGCCCACCTTCGTTGCGGTTAAAGGAACACTGCTTTTTTTGGTAAAAGGCTCATTTCACAACTACTCTAGAGCTAAACCAACCCAGGCTCATTCTGATTACGTACCCCTACGTATATACATTTCTGGAGATCCGCAAGTACGTCCCGGGAGCGATGTTTTTTGCAGTTTATATTTTCCTGAATCCACGCGAGGCCGCTGTGTACGCTTTTTCAGATCTCAAATTTCTCTGGTGAGTGCCATTCACACTTGCTGTACTCGCGTAAATCCACCAGAGCCCACTGTCGACTGACTGAATGATTAACTGACCAACCAATTGACTGACCCACCCTCCTCCTTCCCTAAACCCAACCAATAGTGCTTTCAAAAGCACCGATTGATCTGCCCAACCCCTTCCCTAAACCCAACCGACAGTTTTAAAAAGTAATCCAGAAAAAAAAAAGCCCTCGCCTGATTTTTTGCACATTTTCAGAGTTTACCACATTCTCACCCTGTTATTTACTTGTTTATTTTATTTTGGCTTCCGTTTTTGTCTTAACCGCTTTCTGGATACGTTCTTTACCAGACTCAAACCGCGTCGTCGTGGTCAACTCCTCTCTGCATCTCAAATCCGCCGCCGAGCTACTAGACAAACTGGTAAGACATCCATATGGAGGTTAGCGGTCAGCTGGTAAGCGCGAAAAGGAATGCCGTCATACTAGCTTTCGTTTTAAAGACGAAATGCAGCCATAAATACTTCTGGCTACATAATTTCGATCTCCAGAAACATATATAGGGCTTCGTTTTCAGAACGAGTCTATGTTGAGCTAAGCAGTTGAGGTTAAATCCATTCTGCTGATGTCCGGGTCTGGCGGGAATCCTTTGTAAGAATGGTATTTTAACCACACAGCGGTTTGAATTGTAGTTCTGCCGGATGACTAAATGTTATCAGTATGATGGTAAAAAAACTGTTCATTCTAGTCAAACCATCCTTCTGCAATCTTATCCCAAAAACGGAAATAAGGGCTGTGTTAATAGCTAAAAATGCGGGAGAGCTTTGCTATTATGTGATTGTATTGTATTGCAATATGGAGCAATTAAGTGTTGATATTAAATCAAAAGTAATTCACAAATACTTGAAAATTAGATGATTTAATGACATGAATTATCTATGGTTACAACTGAATTAGTTGCAAAATAACTGTATAAAATGATAAAAAATTAAATGATAAAAGACATATGATAATAATTGTACCCAGCTTAAAATTAAAATAACGTTACCTGGGAGAAAGGGAGAGACAGGGGGAAAGAGAGAGAGACAAAGAGAGTAAGTAGGCCTCAAAGAAAGCCTAAGAGCAGTAGAGCCAGAGAAGATAGCCTCCAGACCAGAAGTGGAGCAGAGCAGGAAAAGAGGCAGAGCGAAGTTTACCAACTATTTTGTATCTTCCTTGACCATGTGACCGAAGCCCAAATACTGAGACATTCAAACTGACCAATCAACCTGTGACCACATCGTAAAACCACCAAAGTCAGCACACCAGGCTCTGATCTTATCAGTATCTGCCTTTGGAGTCAGTATGGACTCTCTTTGGTGAAAAAGACATGTTTTGCCATATAAACAAATGCATATGATCATTTTCATTCCTACACCTTTTAGCTTAGCTTAGTATCAACCATTGAATTGTATTACATCATTAGCATCTCACTCAAAAAATAAAAAAAATTAGTTTAATAATTTTGCTATTTAAAGTTTAACTTGACTGTAGTTACATCTTGTAATAAGACAGATGATAAAAAGTTTCTATTTTCTGTCCGATGTGGCTAGGAACTTATTAAATAAGGTACTTTGCTGCCCCTACCATGGCTGCAGCAGGCGCAATGATATTATGATATTCAGCAATGGTCCGTGATTTTTACGCTAATGATCTAATTCGATTTAATGACTTATGCTAAGCTAAGCTATAAGTGCTCCTGCCAGACTTGGTGACCGACTAAATAGATTCAAAAATGGTAAAACTGAATTGTTTAACTCAAGGTAACTTATAAAATGAGCATTCATTCATTCATTCATTCATTCATTCATTCATTCATTCATTCATTCATTCATTTTGTTTCCCTCTGCCCTATATTTCAGAGGTTGCTACAGTGGAATGAACCGCCAACTTATCCAGCATAGATTTTTTTTTAGCTGCAGATGCCTTGCCAACTGCAATCCAGCACTGGAAAACACCCATACACTCTCCCATACATACACACTCATACACAACAGCCAATTTACTTTATTTAATTCACCTATAGCGCATGTGTTTGGAATGTGGGGGAAACTGGAGAACCTGAAGGAAACCCACACCAACATGGGGAGAACATGCATACTCCACACAGAAATGCCAACTGGCACTCGAACCAGCAACCTTTTTGCTGTGAGGTGACAGTGCTAATCACTGATCCAAAGTGCTGTCCGTAAAATGAGCTTATTTCCAAAAAAGTGTTCCGTTAAAGGAGATGCACCTCCCTTATACTGTAAACCGCACTATCCAGCACTATATATGCATAGTGTAAATGCATTGATTCCTTAGTCATTCACAATTTGCTCTGCTCATCTGCAACACACCCTCATTCTTTCCAGAATGTTCAGAGCCATTTTATCGGAAGCCCGAAAGAAGGTTTCAGTCGGAGCTGATGCAATCTTTTTTATAATCCACTTAGATAATGGCTTCAGCTTTGACCATCATAGTACAATGAGTAAAAAAGGACTGGTAAGAGGGATGTTTTCATTTGACTGAGAAATGTTGGATTAGACTGCGAGTCCTGGCTGACAAAAGTACTATGGTATGATTACCACGGTATTTTAAGCATGTACTGTAGTAATATCATGGCGGTCTTTGAAGTAGCCGAGTGTGTAATCATTCAGTACTGTGGTACATATAAAATCCCTTTGAGGCAAGTCAGTCCTCCCATCCACATGTTAGGTAATGAAGGTGCAAGCTCTGATCTACCTGAATGAGAATAGACTGCAATTTTGAAAGCTGCTTGTCAAGATTATACTTTAAAAAAAAATGAACAGTAAAGTAAATCCGGAATCTAGTATAACCTCTTAAGGCCCAAGGTGTTTTTTTACATGCATTTATATTTCTCTTTGCTATTTGGGCTTATAGGAACCTAATTAGAATAAAAATCCAAGTATCATCTTTTGATATGATGTACTTTAAGAGAAAAATGATGTTTATATATGTGGACTCGTGGTCCAAATTTACAAAAAAACACTTTTTCCTGAATTTTTCTTAATGCATAAATAACAGATTTTTTTTTACTTGCTTTGACTGTCAGAGAGTAAAACAACATTTGTTCCCATTTTGGACGGCTAAAATAGTGTTTGGGACATTTCATATGCTGCAAAACAGTTGCAGGATGACACTGTATGTCTGTAACAAAATATAAAACATTCAAAGTATTTTAAATAGCCACTTAAGAGCTAAAATGTGCTCATATGTGGACACTCAAGCCCTAGGAGGATATGATAAACGTGTTGTCAAATTGCAGCTGATTACAAGCTATTAAAAGAAAGACTGCTATATAAAACATTTATATTTACTGTAGAAATCAAAACATCAAGTAATTCTGATTTTAATCAATACTGACAGTTTATCTGTTTTAGCTCATGGGAATGAAAAACAAAACCTCAAAATCAAAACAATAATTAGATTCTCTAGAGTAGCTAAATAAATGAGTGTTTTTATTTATTCAATGATAATTCATAAATAATAATTCGCTGTGTCTCATTTAAGTTTTATGAATCACCAACTCATTCATTCAACCAATTTGTTCAAAACATTCATTTATCCGGGACTGAAAAGCCGCCGACATCCACATACATCATCAAAGCTGGAAAGAAATTAAGTGCAGTTATTATGCTTCACATCTAGGCATGGGCCGGTATAAGATTCCAATGGTAAGATAACCTTGGATAAAAATATCACGGTATCACAGTATTGTGATTACTGCTCTAAAATAAGTTTGTTTTTTTTAATGTCTGGGTAAAAAACAACGATTTTATTCCCCTTTGAAAACAATATATTTTATTTTTTGAAAGATTTAAAATATTTTGGAGCAGTAAACATGTCAGGCTAAATAATGAAAATGAATCATAGACTTCTGCTGCTTTCATTAGTTTCAAAAACAGATTAATTACACTTTAAAATGGCATCTTTGGAGATACTGTAGTCCTAAAAAAAAAAAGTAAATAAAAATTCTTACACATGCCTTAGGAACGGTATTACAGAAAAATTTTGTGACTTTTCTAAACCGCATATATATATATATATATATATATATATATATATATATATATATATATATATATATATATATATATATATATATATATATATATATATATATATATATATATATATACAATTTCCTTCACACATGCACTTATCAACTCAACACATGGTCAATAGCTGTTTCCATCAAAAATGTTAATTAAATTTACATGCAAAACTGGAGTATCGCATAAAAGAAGTGCGAATGAAGCAGCATTTCCATCCAATGAGTCAAAGAGAACAAAATCGTCGCTTCCTAATTAACTGATGCCAAATATCAACAGTAAAAATGGAATTTATTGAGGTGCTGCGTGAATCTTTTCCTTATTTAAGAAATGACTTGTGCCCTCAGAAGACAATGCTGACGCACAATGAGCACATGGTGGTGTTTGAAGGCTTTAGACAAGGAGCACAGATGCTCGATTCTGGGAGTAATAAATAATGTAACAACAATAATACTGAAATGCTTACGCAGTTTTAGAAGGAAAACATTTCAGATCTTTCACAATGTGCTCAGCCTGCTGGTTTGTCCTTTCACACACATTTTGACCATCACATGATCTCTTATGACTTTTCTTAATGCGCACACTGGAATTTGTTTGGTAAAAGTGTTTTTATAATCATAATTTATCCAGTTCTTATTGGATTAAAAGTGTATCCTTCTCAGTTACGCGCATACATTTTATGAGCATTTTCAAAATTGATGTGCATATTGGTGTTTCCATCAAATGTTTTATTTATGCGCATCTCCAAAATGTGCATAAAAATAGGTGGATGGAAACATAACCATTGACATCTTCAGTAGTGTTGTTCGGTGATTCAGTGCTGAGCCTACTGGCTTTGTTTGGACAAACCAAGTAGTTCAAAAACCATTAAAAGCACATGTGTGAAACTGCTCATTAGAAAAACAGGGCTGTACACATACAGCTTGCAAGCTTTACATTAATTTCAAAGTGCAGTTGCATTTCTAATAGGTTACTATTAGAAAAATAGGTTTCTAATAGGTTGCTATATAGACATTGCTATATAGACATATTTGCTATACAGTTGCAGGTTAACTATGTTTATATATAATAACTTTAACTGTTAAAAGCTTAACAGTTACTAGTAACTAATAAAGTTATGGTAACTAATAACCTTAAATTTTCCAAATTTGATTATTATGAAATAATGTGTAAAGCTGTTTTGAAACAATAATTAATTTAAAAAGCGCTCTACAAATAAACTTGAATTGAATTTAATTAAAGTTACTGATTTAGAATACACACTGCTAATATATAAACTAGCATGTTTCCAATACTCTACTGCATCCTTGATTTCAGTTGACAACTCAGGCACCAAAATCTGCATTCTGATCATTTCAACCAAGGCTCATACGCGTGGAATTACGCGTCCCTGCAAAGCATGAAATATGTTGTTCCAGGTATGTTTTACTGCACGTTTCAGATGACAGATCCACTAGAGGGCACTGTTTATATTTTTACAAATCTGAAATACATTACTTAAGTAACGTTTTGTTAAATGTTTAGATACACATCATTCTCAATTCAGAGCTTGTTGTACAGTTATTTTGTGGTATTTAATTAGTTGTTTTGTGGTAAATAACAACACCATGTCATAGCAATTCGTTACTTTTTGATTTAGTGACTATTTCGTATGAAATTGTACAATCTTATTCACACAATTTAGGAAAATTAGCTAATGCCCAAATGATGTTTGGGTTTAGGGGTGGGGTTTGGTGCCAAATGTTGTACAATTTCATATAACTGAACTGAATTCATACGAATTATCCACTAAACTGACTAAATGCAAAGTAGTTACATTTCCTCATGAGCTCATGCTGTATATAATCCATTATATGTCAATAACATGTCTCTCTAAATATAATTAGCCTTACGTAGCATTCGTTTTACCTTCAAACTGCATTCAAACATTCACATATATCTTCCAAAATGTAGGCTGAAGCATGAATTTCCAATAAGCCAGTGTTGGATGTTTTAGCGATGGGTTGCATTACCCAACCTAATCTACTGGTTATGTCTTTTTTCAAGTTTTTATTCTCAGTTTAGGCATATAAATAGTGTTGTCTTATAAAATGTGATTAATTTTAAAGGCTTTAATTAAGGCAAAGAGCTTAGAATCACCAAGAGGCAACACTCAATAGAACGTTCCATTGCAACAGCAGCGCCCAGCAACAGCCCCGGATTCCGCCATTTTGGAGTGAAAGCGATCGGCCGTTCATTGAGTCTTATTGCTGTCGTGATGGCAAACAGCTGCTTTGTTTTTTATTTATTTATTTAAAAAGCGCATTAAAGCTGAGATACAACCTGAAAGACGACAATACAACAGTTACTATCACAATCATCAGCACTTTTAATAGTTTATTTTACAGACTTATAATATGCTGTTGTTCTATTGGAGTTTTCATTCCAAAATGGCCGCTGCGCCATCTAGTGGCTGTTTCCCAAATTTCACTAGAGTGTCGCCTCTTGGTGATTCTATGCTCTTTGATTAAGGTGATTTAATTAATAATACTGAATGCACGATGAAGCCCTTTTAAATCAGAGATTGCAAATAGAACCAATACAAATGTTGTCTGGTTAGGAGAAATATGAAAGTCCACCTTTACTGTCTCTGTATATATATCAAAAGACCACAGAGTTATTATCTTATACCATCACTGTGCTGATAGCACTACAGTATTTTCATAAGCACAGTAGGAGTCTGTATGCATTACCCAGAGTAAAAACTGTAAATATCTGCCACATCTGCTCAAAGAACTGATGTATGCTTTCCCAAGGCAGTAAAAGAATTTGTGCATCAGCAAAAGCATTTTTGCTCCAGACAGTCTCAGAGAATTTAACATGCTCTCTGGTTGGATGCAGCTATTGGCCTTTTGCTTGCTTTTCACTAGTTTTCAATTATGGACTCTGTAGGGCAGAGGAACAGGGGAAAAATGCATGCTTGCATACTTAAATGCACATTCATAAACACGCAAAACCGTCGCCCACCCCCTCAACATGCACACAGGCAAACACCAGGGAGAAAGAAAACTGCATACTCTTGCAAGAACGCCCTGCTCAAGATGGAAGCTCTGCCACCTGCACACAGTTTAGGGGGTTAACAAAAAGCACTTTCCCTAGCATAGATTTGGCAGTCCTGAGCTTTTTATGATTAATATTTCACATCAGCATTACATAACAGCAGCTAGAAGCAGCAAATTACCCTTCCTCAACATCCATGCATTGAAAAATCCGACAGCGCATTCAAAATAGAGGCAGGAGTCAGAAAGAAAAAGCACTAACTCTTGTTTGGAGTTTGGTGGAATTGTGCAAGCATCATTTATCTAACAAGAGAGTTGCTCAGTCAAACCCGCAGCTGTCATAAACATTACAGCCACATCCTCCTGCCATCTCTTATTGTTATAATAAAAATGGAAGCTTGTTTGGATCCAAAAACACAGATTTTTTTCGGTGCCAAAATAACTTGAAATGAAACGGAAGCATTTTGGATCTGTGAACTGACAGCAGTGATAATGTTCTGGCTATTATCAAGTCTCTTACTTTCATGGCTATAAAAGCAAAACTACCCTAGCATTAGTCATAATGCAAACAGTCTGTTAAAAATTATTTTATGACAGACCATCAGAGATGGTTTTGTGGGTCATGGAACTGCCCTGGGATCACAGCAAGGCTATTAAATAGTGGCGGGCTCTTATTTTAGTGATCATATTGTCTTGTTATCATTTTTGGTCCAAATGCATGTGGATGATTGACTCAAAACATGGCTTAGGTATTTATCCCTACTTTTCCATCCATCCATTCATCGATTTATTCCATCCAATACTTTGTCTATCATCAATCTGTCCATCTATCAGTTCGTCTATCAGTCCATCCATCCATCCATACATCCATCCATACATCCATCCATTCATCCATTCATCCATCTATCCATCTATCCATCCATCTATCCATCCATCCATCCATCCAACCTTTTATTCCATCCATTACTTTGTCTATCATCCATCTGTCTGACTATCAGTTTGTCTGTCCGTTCGTCCATCCATCCATCCATCCATCCATCCATCCATCCATCCATCTACCCACTCTTTTATTAAGTTCCGGTCTATCATCCATCCATCCATCACTTTGACTATCATCCATCCATCCGTCCAATCTTTTATTCCATCCATTACTTTGTCTATCATCCATCTGTCTGACTATCAGTTTGTCTGTCCGTTCGTCCATCCATACATCCATCCATCCATCCATCCACTCTTTTATTAAGTTCCGGTCTATCATCCATCCATCCATCACTTTGACTATCATCCATTTATCCATTCATCCATCCATCCATCCATCCATCCATCCATCCATCCATCCATCCATCCATCCATTTATCCAGTTATTTATTCCATACATTACTTTGTCTATCTTTATTACTTTCCTTACTTTGTTTTCATCCATCCATCCATTCATCCATTCAATCATTTATTCCATCCATTACTTTGTCTATCATCCAACTGTCCATCTATCAATCCATCTATCTGTCCATCCATCCATCCATCCATCCATCCATTTATCCGAACATTTATTCTATCCATTACTTTGTCTATCATCCACCCATCCATCCATCCATCCATCCAATCATTTATTACATTCCTTACTTTATCATCCTTCCATCCATCACTTTGTCTATCATCCATCCATCACTTTGTCTATCATCCATGCATTAATCCATCCATGATCTATCCATCTATCCCTTACTTTGTATACCATCCATCTGTCTGTCCATCCGTCTGTTAAAAGTAGTTTTTACATGTATTTACAGTCATGAATTGCATTATGAGACCCTGATCTCTGTTCTGTTAACATTTGGTGTTGATAAATAAATAAATAAATCCATAAAATAACAAAAAAGCAGTTTATTACCAGATTTTTAGTACAATCTAGACCAGGCATGGGCAAACTTGATCCTGGAGGGCCGATGTCCCTGCAGAGTTTTGCTCCAACACTAATCAAACACACCTGAACACCCTAATTAGTGTCTTTAAGATCACTAGAAAGCTACAAGCAGGTGTGTTTGATTAGGGTTGGAGCAAAACTATGCAGGGACACCGGCCCTCCAGGATCGAGTTTGCCCATCCCTGATCTAGACAATATCTCCTCAAACAATTAAACATGTCAATAAAAGTCACTTTTGTTAGTCTTTTCAACATCAAATGTTGTCGAAGGAAAGATTAAGGGCCCATATTCCAATTCAAAAGCCGTAAAAATAATGAATCAAAATTTGGGAAACTGATCATTTACAAATATGTTTTTGAATATGCATTATTATACAGCATTTTATTTGACTCAAATATCCCCTTTTAACTCACAAATGCATCAAAATGGTTCACAAATGGCATGTTGTGTTGACATTAATAGAAGATGTTTACTTTCAATCCTAAAAAGGTCAATGGTTTCAAAGCATTTTCAGGGTGATAATTAGCTTTAATTAATTACAATAATCATTGCCTGCTTGCATTGAGTTTTGCGTTCACGTACATGGCTGATCGATGTTGTTGAGCTTTGGATGTGGACTGTGAATGCGAATGCCACACGGTTTGCAGCTACGCCTGTAATTTAGCCATTAAATTGGAGGGCAATGTAATTGTCTGCAGAGTTTTTACACCTCCAATTTAAACCCACCCCGTTTCCATCCCAGACACTCAGAGGAGAACAGTCGATTCATGATATAAACTCTCTGAATGGTTGTTTAGTCTGTCTGGGTGTTTGATTGTTTTAGCTGCAGTGTGTTATAAAGAGGCAGGGAAGGGTCGCTATAACAATTGTTAACAATCACTCTTAAACTGGCCGGTTTTGCACTGTTGTCTCACTGTCAGTTTCGACTCAAATGACTGAAATATTGCTCTCTTTTCCTTTATCTTATTGTTTCTGTCTTCCCATGTCTCACTGGCCAGGATTCTGACCTGACTGCCCTCACCAAGTAGCTTCAAAAATCACAGCTGACGGCTATATTTGAAGTGAAGTTGGAAGAGAATGCGGAAAAAGAGTGGTTTTCAAAAAGAAAGTGAGAAAAGCAATTAGGTCTTCCAGCACGGTTCACGTATTTGTTTTACTGAGGAAATCTTTCAACATTTAAACCCTAAAGGTGAAGCGTGTAATTTCTTTGGCGAAAGTGTGGGATTGTTTTTTCAACACGTTTCACGAACAGCTCCCCTTGCTTATCATTGGTTAAGTTAGCAGGAAGACAACACCCTCATCTTACGGCATTGAGCTGTTGTTGCTAGGTGGTTAGACTGTATTTATTTAGTTACTTTATAAGGGAAATGTGTTGATGTAATCATATTGATTAAAATGGGAAGAAAAATTTCATCATAATGAGATACAGTGCAAGCACAAAACACTTTTTTCATGCACCTGATTTTCCAGTCCAATGTAAAAAAATAATAATATTTCCAAATTAGTCTTTTAATTCTTTCTATTGTTTCACTTAATCAATTTGTGTGTAGATTTCAATTACAATGGATATTTATAAAAGCCATTCCCTCAAAATTGTTTTCCTCTTAGCCATTAATCTCTACTTACACACACCCAACATTATTTTTATTCAAATCTTTATTCAGAAGGTTTTAACAGAGGGTTATGTTCAAACATTCATTCATTTTCCTTCGGCTTATTCTCTTATTTATCAGGGGTCACCTCAGCGGAATGAACCGCTTACTATTCCAGGACACACCACCTGACAAAATTCTTGATGCCTATCCAAGTTTTAGGAACAACCAATAATAACTTGACTTCTAGTTGATCATTTGGTATCAGAAGTGGCTTTTATGAAAGGCAAAGGCTGATTTTACCAAAATAAAATTTCGCTGATTTTACCAAAATAAAATATGATCATGCCTTGATTTTTAATTATGTAATTAGGACAGTAAGGTCTGACTTTGCTTAGACAAAAGTCTTGTCACTTATTGGAAATAATGTACAGTATAGAATATAAAGTGATGGTGCAGTGAAGAATTAAAAGAATTAATATTGTGTATGACTCCCATCAGCTTGGAGGACTGCATCAATACATCTCTGCAATGACTCAAATAACTTATTAATGAAGTCATCTGGAATGGCAAAGAAAGCGTTCCTGCAGGCCTCCCAGAGTTCATCAAGATTCTTTGAATTCATCTTCAATGCCTCCTCCTTCATCTTACCCCAGACATGCTCAATAATGTCCATGTCTGGTGACTGGGCTGGCCAATCCTGGAACACCTTGACCTTCTTTGCTTTCAGGAACTTTGATGTGGAGGCTGAAGTATGAGGAGTGCTATCCTGCTGAAGAATTTGCCTCTACTGTGGTTTGTAACGTAATGGGCAGCGCAAATGTCTTGATACCTCAGACTGTTGATGTTGCCATCCACTCTGCAGATCTCTCGCATGACCCCATACTGAATGTAACTTCAAACCATGATTTTTCCTTTACCGAACTTCACAGATTTCTGTGAGAATCTTGGGTCCATGCGGGTTCCATTATGTCTTCTCCAGTATTTGTGATGATTGAGATGCAGTTCAACAGATGATTCATCTGAAAAATCTACCTTCTCCCACTTTTCCAAATGATCAACTACAAGTCAAGTTATTATTTGTTGCTCTTACAACTGGGATCGAAGACAAGACTTTTGTCAGGTAGTGTATGTTTTATGCAGCTAATGCCTTTACAACTGCAACGCAGTGCTGGTAAACACCCATACACACTCATTCACATACATACACTACGGCCAATTTTGTTTACCCAATTCACCTAAAGCACATGTCTTTGGGCTGTGGGGGAAACCAGAGCACCTGGAGGAAGCCAACGCAGGGAGAACATGCAAACACCACACAGAAATGCCCACTGGCCCAGCCGGGACTCGAAGCAGCTACCTTCTTGCTGTGGGGCGACAATGTGAACCATTGAGCCACCGTGTACCCTATGTTTCTACATAATCTGTCTAATTAATTATACACACAATTTTAATCTAAGAAACATATGTGATTTATTTTTTCTTGAGTTCTGGAATTTTGGAGAGATTCCCAAAATCCCCTGTGTAAAAACCTTTGTATGTAAATATCTAATATGTAAAAGCGCATACGCAAATATTTAATTAAACAATGTCTCATTTGCATATTTAAACATGACATTTTAATAGGTAGTAATGCATACTGTAAGTTTGCACCTCTTAATGAAATAAATCAGTTGGGGCAGCATTCAGCAGATCACTTTTTGCCCTATATTCTTAACCCGGGGGCGGCGCGGTGGCTCAGTGGAAACCACCGTCACCTCACAGCAAGAAGGTCACTGGTTCAAGTCCCGGCTGGGTCAGTTGGCATTTCTGTGTGAAGTTTGCATGTTCTCCCCGTGTTGGCATCGGTTTCCTCCAGGTTCTCCGATTTCCCCCACAGTCCAAATACATACTCTATAGTATGTGTGTGAATGAGTATGTATGGATGTTTCCCAGTACTGGGTTACAGCTGGAAGGGCATCTGCTGTTTAAAACTTGTGCTGGATAAGTTGGTGGTTCAATCTGCTGTGTGACTCCTGATTAATGAAGGGACTAAGCCGAATGAAAGGAATGAATTCCTAACCCGTTGAGGTCGCTGGGTCATGCCAGAGTGACCAGCATTTTTTTTCTTATCATTACAAAAGACACTAAGAATACTCTGTTGATTTCAGTCACACAAATAAGTGTTACACACCATTCAAATCTGTTAGGTGTCTACTTTTTCATGTACACTTACAATAACAACAAAAGTGTGTGCTTTTGCAAAATAAGGAAAATAAAGAGTGACACATTCTTTCTTTTGTCTCTAAACAAACTGTTTTTAATAACGCGTCACTAACATGAACTGAAACTCAGCGAAAACAAGACACACAGACATGAGACTTATGAAAGCTTGAAATGTCCACTATTAAATGTTGTAAGCCATCCCTATGAAACCAACAATGCAAGCATGTACATCTATCTTTCTCAAATATTATTGTAGCACGAGCTAATGAACATGCGCACTTGTAAGGAACGAGATCTCGACACCAACCTCATTTATGGCTATGTTACACATTATCATCCTCTGGACAATGCTTCTTCAGATCACTCTGCTCTTGAGAAGTAATTCACAACTTGGTCTTGATGACGAATCTCCTCCAGAAATGACTCTTTGTTTATGTTTGTGGGCGTTTGAGTAGTTGCTGCTATCATGTGATGTGCGTTTGACAGGACTGACTGTACCTCGCATTTGTTTTTATACAGATTACAAAAACAAAAAGCGTTTGTTTTCAAGTGTAGATGGCTAATATAGAAGTAGAAATTCAAAGTTTTTTATGCATATATTTCATATGTCTATTAAGCAAATATTCGCTTAGATTCTAGTGTGTTTGTTGACCACAAAAACGTAAAAGCACATGTCTGGTCTAAGCTTCTCCCCTGGAGAAACATCAGTCTATAGTGATCGATGATTGGCTCCTGTACTAGTAGGCGGGGCTTCATTCGCCATATTAACTGTTACACATTTCCCCATTCAAAACTATACATGAGTAACATGTCTGAGTAGCTGAAATAAGCACACATGTCAAAACATCTTAAGGGCCTCAAAATCATCTCAGACCCCAGAGGGTTAAACTTGCAATTCAATGGATTTATTAATTCATGTTCAGCAAGGTATTGCATTGCTCATCATTTATGGAAAGCTAATTCATGTTTACTCAAGTCACACGTGAAGCTTCATAGTCTATTGCTTATCCGGCAGTGTTGCTGCACACTTTCTAGACTGTTTTATGAAAGAGCAGATGCAGCACGCACAATGTTGACATTTAAAATGAAGCATTGAATTTACCCCATACCATTTCAATTGCTAGGTTTATAGACCAAGAAAATTGCAATTGATCTGGTTTGTTATCTAAAGCAGTGTTTCCCAACCCTGTTCCTGAAGGCACACCAACAGTACACATTTTCAATCTCTCCCTATTTAAATACACCTGAATCAAATCATCAGAACATTAGAAGAGACTTGAAAACCTGAAATGAATGGTTCAGATAAGGGACATCCAAAAGATGTACTGTTGGTGTGCCTTCAGGAACAGGGTTGGGAAACACTGATCTAAAGCATCGCACCTTTTCATAAAATTTTTGTTGAGTTGTTTAGACATGGTTAATTTTAGGGATTGATATTAATGAGATTCATTTTTCTCCATCGCTTTTTAATTAATCATCATCATTATTATTATTATTACTATTATTATTATTGTTATTATTATTATTATTATTATTCATTTTCTTTTCGGCTTAGTCCCTTTATTAATCTGGGGTCACCACTGCAGAATGAACCGCCAACTTATCCAGCATATGTTTTACGCAGCGGATGCCCTTCCAGCCGCAATCCATCGCTGGGAAACCCATACACACTTATTCGCACACATACATACACTATGGACAATTAAACCTACCCAATTCACCTGTACTGCATGTCTTTGGACTGTGGGGGAAACCGGAGCACCTGGAGGAAACCCACACAAGCGCATGGAGAACATGCAAACTCCACACAGAAACGCCCACTGACCCAGCCGAGGCTCGAACAGTGACCTTCTTGCTGTGAGGCGACAGCACTACCTACTGCGCCACTGCATTGCCCCTATTATTATTATTATTATTATTATTATTATTATTATTATTATTATTATTATTATTATTTATTAGTCATTTCGAGCACTGCAGTTTGAAGCATTTCCAAAGCCATGTCTAATATATGAACTTTCTCAGCATCACGAATTCAAATGCTTTCTACAAGCCTTCATTTACTTCCATTTGCTTTCTTTTCACCATAGGTTATGGGAAATAAATAGTCTCGCTTCCTATGTGACAGATGGGGCTTTTACCCGACGGCAGAAAAAATACCATACTGGGTCTCTTTGATTTCTGAAGCAAACTTGCCATCATTTGAGTAGCTTGCTTAGAGCTTCAATTTGACATTGCCTTCCATCTCAAAGAGGGTTACATCGTAATAGCTCTCCATCTAAGAGCGCCTCCATTTTTCAATTACACCTACCCAGCGTGTGATCATGTTTCTACCACCTCACAAACTAATACTCCATTGCAAGGGATTGGAGTGACAAATTTAACATAATTTCCTATTCAGAGGTTCCCACTGGTTACTCGTCTGAGGGTTTTTGCATTAATGTGCGAAGCATTAGAAATGTTTATATTAGCCTAGCTCTGTTCATCGAAGGAGCAGCCGGTTTCGCATTGTACATTAATTGTACGTGTCTAAAAGGAGCAGGTAATCCAGAGATGAAAATTGGGTAATTATTATTCTCATGTCGTTCCAAATCAGTATTATCCATGACCCGTGTTTTTTGTAATGAAGAATTGTTCAGAATTCTGCTCGATTAGTTGATGTGGTTCAGAAATATTTTGTAGGAATATTTATATCAATATTTTTATGTTTTTTGAATTTAGTGAAGCATACTTAAAAATGCTGGGTTGATTTAACCCAGTGCTGGATCAAATATGAACAAACCAATTACCAACAATTAATAGCCTATCAAATTTTGGCAAAACTTTAGCCAAAAAGTCTGAAAAATCCTTTCTAAAGTTTTTTATTATAATTTGGAGGCCGATATACCAGTGAACAAAGCACAGGATCAAGACGAACTCAAAAACAAGTTCAAACTTGAGTAGGATTATGACGACAACTGCTGACAGTTAAATTGCTTTTTAAAAAAATGTTGCAACTCCACCTCCACATCCAGTAGACCTTGAAGAATTAAAATATGTACAGTCTAGTGGTAAAACTTCTGAAAATGAGCTTGGCTCACCAAAACTCATCCAGGTTTCAGTCACGCACAGGAAATCCAGATTGTCTGAGAAGAAGTCATTCAGAATAAACATCTTATGTGATCTAGCATTTAAAAGGGATATTCTGACTGATCCAGAGTTTTTGGCTATCGACGGGTTGATACAACCCAGAATTATTTTAGAGCTTATGCAAAAATGATGTTATTTATGGTGCTTTATTTATTGATTGACATTGGTTCTTCAACATTTTAAATCATTTACAGTTTGAGAATAAGAGAATAATGATGTTTTATTTTTTGATTAATTACATGTAATTATTTGATCAAAATCCACCTATGTCCACAGATTATAAGAGTAATGATTTACAGGAGTAATTAACTGTAACAATCAGCAAAAGGTACACTTATGAACAAAATAAGCATTTTTAAAAACTGGGTAGAGTGAAGTTACATTATTCTACTTACTCCTCAACCACTAAAAATTTAAAGGAAATTCTGAAGTGTTAAAGCATTAACAAATTGCTTTTAACAGATTGTGAATAACCACAGTTTGTGGAGTAAAATTAGATTTATATTATTCAGTACAGGAGAGCAGACCATATGCACAGTAGATATGTTAAGCCTAGTTTTAATTGTAACAGCAGAATAGGCAATTATAAAAACATATTGTTGCATTAATTATTGAAGCTTTTATCATGATATACAGTATCATCACAATGATGAAATATACTGCAAATGGCAATTTAAGTGTATACAAAAGTACTCTACTTTTTATTGTACATAAATATTCAGAGTAAACAAATGTTTCAAACACATTACGTTACTATTATCTATCTATCCGTTCATCCATCCATCCATCCATCCATCCATCTATCTATCTATCTTCCCATCTTCCTTCCCTCCTTCCTTTTACCTAGACAGACAGAGAAAAGGTTTATCTATAAACTGATGGATGGATGGACGGACAGATAGATAGATAGATAGATAGATAGATAGATAGATAGATAGATAGATAGATAGATAGATAGATAGATAGATAGATAGATAGATAGATAGATAGATAGATAGATAGATAGATAGATAGATAGATAGATAGATAGATAGATAGATAGATAGATAGATAGATAGAGAGAGAGAGATAGATACATAGATAGATGGATGGATGGATGGATGGATGGATGGATAGATGGATGGATGGATAGATAGATACATAGAGAGATAGATACATAGAGAGATAGATACATAGAGAGATAGATAGATAGATACACTAGCTTGTTATGTATTCAGTCAAACTGAGTGACAGATTATTTGTAGCGAAGCCTTATGCTTTTAAATGATTCTCTTTCAATGTTTTCCTCAAACTGGAAGTAGCCTCCATAAATAGTATAGGCTCGTTAGGAAAGAATGAATGTGGATATTACTGAAAAATCGCAGCTGACATGACACAAATCCAATCGAGGAGCTCTTCCTACAACTGACAGACAAAAAACCAAGAGCAGCTTTTATACCTGAGCGGAGAAGGACATGTTTGAGTTGCGCACAGGCCACAAAACTGAAGGGATTATTGTCGCTTGAAGACAGTGACTGAATCTAACACTTGAGATGACAAGCAGTCATGTCTGTGTCTCTGTGACTGTATCAGAATCAGACTTGAAAATACACACAAAAGATGCGCGTGCCACACATTTTTTTGTAAACATGTCTCGTTGTATGACTTACGGTTCCATTTACAGGCATTCAATGCAATGTGAATCTTAAATGTGTACATGTGTAAGTCAGATATTGAACACGGTTGTCAGTTACATAAACATCACAAGTGGGTATGAATATAAACGCCTTGTGTGTTGAATTCATGTCTGACAACCATGTTGTGCTGCTATGGGTATTTAAAAATGCCATAGACTTACATTCTATGTGGCAGGATAGCAATGTCTGCTATAGTCTATGTACAGTTGAAATTAAAATAAAAATTATTATTATTATATATATGTGTGTATATATATATATATATATATATATATATATATATATATATATATATATATATATATATATATATATATATATATATATATATATATATATATTTATTTATTTATTTATTTATTTATTATTATTATTTTTTTTTTCCCAAATGATGGTTAACAAAGCAAGGCATTTTTCACAGTATTTCCTACAATACTTTTTCTTCTGGAGACTGTGTTTCCGGAGACAATGTGGTGATTGTCTGCAGAATGATTTCCCTAATTACCCTAATGCCGAGTTTAGACTGTAACTTTTTCAAAGTAGCGGTGTCACAGATGTTTTCACACTGCTTGACTATCTGGGGTAGCATTCTGTCTGTACTGTGTTTACACTGTAGGATACATCGGCGACAGGGGGTTTCACACTGCATGACTTTACAATAGGAAGAATCACCAACAACTTTGTCTTGGTCCACAAACTACGTCTCACAACCAAACAAATGTGAGAAGTCACATGGAAACAGCGTGAGGTGACGTAGTATATATTTTGTTATTAACTAGATAATGAGAAAGAAACCTTTAGTGGCATAGAAAATGTACTTATTTTGCTTACCTGGCTTTTGAAGAAAAGTATATCAAAATCAAATCAATTAATTGAACATTTAACTTGATCATGATTAATGAATGACTATTTTATTTATTTAATTTTTTCATCCTCATAGTTCACTGACAAGTTTTGTACAGTAAATATGTTCACATATTTTTGAATGAAGGGTGCATTACTTAATTTTAAAATAATTGAAGGAAACACTTTTTACTGTCTATAATTACTTATTGGATATCAACGTTGAACAACTGAATCTAATCCACGCCGCCCACGCTTGACACAGACTTCAAATCGACCAGTCACAAAGCCCGCACTACACGTCATTGTGATGTGTAGTTAATTTTTTTGACCATGCGAAGGCTGTGAAACACCAGTGCACTCAATGCAGTATCATTAACAGAGTAGTCTTAACAAAGTGGGGTCATATGACTCCACACATGGTAGGAAAAGTAATTGAAAAAAATCAACCTGGAAAAATTTGATCTATTATAGGTTATAAATGTCGATTTTGATTACTTTAATTAATCACCCAACCCTATTTTCGACCCAGTTGTGGTATTTCTCAGATGACACATCAAAAAGATACGATTGCTCCTGCAAGTTTTTCCTCTGTTACTTGTGTCTAAATACACTGAAAATTTTAACTTCTCCCCCAACCTCCTGCTGGCCTGCAGAGACCCATACTAGTGCATGCTGCTCGCTCATTGGCTGTCACCAATGTTATTTTTAATGAGAACAAATTTCACACTCCATTATTTTATTTTATTCTCTCAGATTGTGTCTTTGATACAGTAGTTCACACTGTGTGATTGTTACTTGTGTGAACCAGCACCGATTTGCCTGTGATTTCAGGCATTTGACGGCGACTTCTCAAAACCTGTCAGCGAGTCCAAATCGGGGCTAAAATCCTGAAATTCTGAACTTGCTATAATTAACCTAATTAACATACTTAAGCCATTAAATTGGCCTGAATAATAACTGATGACTAGTGTATTGAAAAAATCTAGTAAATTAGTATGTGTTAGAAATTAGATATTAAAACTATTATCTTAAAAAACGTAACTCCGTTTAACAGAATTTGGGGAAAAAATATACAGGAGGGCTAATAATAATAAACAATTCACTCGAGATAACACTATTTTCTTCCAAATTCTCAGAACAAATTAATCTGAAGTCAGATGTATAGCTCTATACCAGGGGTGCCCAAACTTGTTCTTATGAAAGGCCAATAGCCAAACTTGATTAAGGGCTGTGGGCCGAAGGTAAATATACCAAACTGCACTGTAAAAAATAAAAATAAAAAAGCTGGATTCCACTCAATTCATTTAGCTTGTCCCAACACAAATTGATTAAGTTAACACATTTAAATTGATTTAACATAAAACAATTAACTTCTCCCTATAAATCTCAAGAATTATGTTAAGCTCAATTTTTACAAGTAGCTTTCACAAGTAACTTTTTTATTAATGTGTGAGTGCTGTATGTGAGTGTTTGTATTATGAGCGTTTGTTACATTAAAGTTGCCATGTTTGATTTCTTATATCATAATAAATAAAATTAGATAAATAGATAGATAGATAGATAGATAGATAGATAGATAGATAGACAGACAGACAGACAGACAGACAGACAGACAGACAGACAGACAGACAGACAGACAGACAGACAGACAGACAGACAGACAGACAGACAGACAGACAGACAGACAGACAGATAGATAGATAGATAGATAGATAGATAGATAGATAGATAGATAGATAGATAGATAGATAGATAGATAGATAGATAGATAGATAGATAGATAGATAGATAGATAGATAGATAGATAGATTGAGTGAAGATCAATGCCAAATGCATTAAGCTGCACCTGCCTCTGCTGATGTCTTCTATATTGTCTTCCATGCATCAGTGACAGTGTTTTAAATCTGATTCATTTACAACATTTAATTGAAACCTTTAATTTCAGTTAGCTTTTTTGTAGCTCAACAATAAAACAAACTATGAAAAAAAAAAATTGTCTCTTCTAAGATGGGATGGCCGGCCAAATTAATGGTTACCAGGGGCCAACTTTGGCCCGCGGGCCCTTGTTTGTGCATCTCTGCTCTATACTCTTACTACGGTATATTGCATCATCTCCGTCTCATCACTTGAAAGCAGCAGCTTTTATAATTATTTTTTTTTCTTTGTTGTGGAACATGTTTGATGTATGGGCAAGCCTGCTATAGCTGTCAACTTGCATAATTCATGAAATTTGAAATGCATGGGGGAAAAAAACCAACAAACAAACATACAAACCACATTTTCACAGTTCTCTAATATTGAGGTTGCTGTGTTAAGCTTGATGATTTTGCACTCGCCGCAATCTTTCCCAAGTCTCCAGTGCATCCTTGTGAAAGTGAATTAGTGCAGATTTGCCTTGGGTGATACACTGTAGCTAATTCAAGGACTGAATCATGTCTTCTTAAAACAAAACAGACTGATCTGCCCGTAGTCCCTGTCATGTTGAATGAACGCAGGAAATGCTCATGTTGTTTGGTAGGGAGCACATCAAGTGTGATTGCATGTAATGGCAGTCGGCTACCTCTTTTCTTCCTAGTGTTCTGTGCTCTTTGGTTTTTCCCTTTGCTCTTTTCTTGCATGGTTTATTTTTGTGTTGCATAATGCCCTTTTTTTTTTTGCTGTTGCTGGTTTCTAAATTAGCGCGTACTGTTTCAACATGGAGTGTGAAGCACCTACATACACAAGAAGCACTTGCTCTAATATACTTCTTCTCATTGGGAATAACACTGTAGTGTAAAATCTAATTTGACTTGATGCCTGAATGTGTGGCCCTTTCTGTTTGCTAGTAGCTGGCACTAAACTTGGGAAAACTCATTGGAGTGTCCTTCCCTTCAGGGATTTCTCCAGTATACTTGTCACGCCGGTGAAGCTGCTAGAAGATTGACTCCGACTTCCATTCCACCTCGCTTGTCAAGGTGGTCAATTCCCTCAAAGCATACCAGCCCTCCCTCCCATCCTATTACTTTGTGCTTTTTCCTTCACTGTGTGGCACAAACAATATCACAAAGGCTAGGGGCTTACAGTTCTGTCTATACCTGATATCAAATCATTTCCTTCATCTTCGAGATACCTACATCGAATCATAATTCAATATGACCGCAGAAGCCATTTCAAAGACATTTTTTGATGTCAATGTGATTAGAATATGATTGGAAGAGCGTACAGTGTTTGCGTCATGATTGTATGTAACCACATAACCAGTTCGACTGGAAATGTACAATTGTATGTAACTTTCACAGCATTGATGTGAAACTGCAAATGGTTTATACTGTAGTGGAGTCCAAACGAGATGAAAGAGGAAAATACAGATGTCACTTGACACAAAAAAAAAATCATATTGACCCCAACATATAGTTCTTATTGCTGTCTCTTAAAACATTTAAACATGTGAATGGCTATATATACATATATGTGTGTGTGTATATATATATATATATATATATATATATATATATATATATATATACACACAGTGCTCAGCGTAATTGAATACACCCCATTTTGATATATATTTTGATCCATTTATCCATTTTGATATATATTTTGATCCATTTATCCATTTCTCAGTGAATATAGGCAATGTATTTTGATGCGTTTAAACAAAACAGATTGATTAAACAGATATATTTATTTAAAAAAATATTTTAGTCACCAAACATATTTAGAAATTGAAATATATTACAAATAAATTCAAGCTAAATATTGCAAAAATGAATTACAATCTACAAAATTTCAACTAAATTGTTACTTTTTTTTTAGCTTCTCTTGATTTTTAAATTTGTATTTAATATTTGTCTATAACATATAAATTTGGTTGTTCTAGTTTTTGGACCGTTATCGTAAGTTAATTTGTTAGATAAGCTCTAGATTTGGCTTCAGTACTGAGCAAACCAAAGATGGTTGACGTTCTGCCACAAGATGGCGACAGAGACTGCATAAGTCCTTAGAAGAAAAAACTATTTTTTCAGCATATGTTTCAAACTACAGCTGAACAAATCATGACAAAACAGGTGAATGACTTCCTAAGTCGATCTCTCTCTTTTGCTGTATCTATACCATAGTACTCTGGTAGTGCTTGCATTGCTTTAGCTTTTTTAGGGTTAATTAATGTGATATGCCAATTGCAACAGAGAAATACTGGGAAATCTCTGTAGATCACACTATTATGTTTAACACATTTTAATCTGTTTTTTGATTATTTGTCTTTATTTTTTTCTTTTAAACTTGTCTCTTTTATTTCTGTTTATGTAAAGCACATCGAATTGCCACTATGTATGAAATGTGCTTTACAAATAAACTTGCCTTGCCTAGACTGATGGCATTTCATGCTGTTCAGCCTTAAAATCTTAATATGTGAGCAAAATCCCGTTTTGTCATCACTTTTAAACATTAAGCTAGAGAATCCTTCAAATACGAACTCTAAAATGACGTTAGTGAAGTAGCAACTGTTCCTACATCAGTTGCAGATGTAAATGAATGGTGGAAGAAAGTAGTTTCTCTTTCCCTTTGTAACCCATTTTAAAGGGTTGTTCACTTTTTTATATATACGATTATGCTATCAAACTGTTGTATAATGCAATATCACACTTGTAGCAGTGCGATATGGCTGTCTTTCGTCCTGGGCGGGACACTCATTTATGCATATATAGAAGGTTTGACAATTGAACTTTTTTTTTTAATCTTTTTTCAATTCAACTATAGTACTGTTGTCTTATTTTAGTCTTAATAATAATAACAACAATCTAATATATTTTTTACACATGTTCTTTTTTTGTGCATTTTACATGACAGTACATTTTACTTTGTGCATTTTACAAAATGTCTATTTTTATGCTTGTACAACATGAAATGCCTTGTTTTCAGTGTGCTCAGAGCTCAGTATTTATGATTTCAACTTTGATATGTTGGGTGACTCTTCAAAATAATGGTATATAATGCTAGTTAATGTATATACCAACGTAAACAAGCAATGAACAATACGCTTAATGCAGTTTTTTTTTCTACTTTGGTAATGTTAGTTATTAAAAATAAAGTTATTCATTATAAGTTCTTGTTCTCACAGTGCATTAATGAATGTTAACAAGCACAAATATGGTTTTTAATAATGCATTAATAAATGTTGGACTATGATTAATAAATGCTGTACAAGATTGCTCATACATAGTTCATGCTAGTTAATACAGTAACAGATATTATCTAATGGACCATTATTTTAAAGTGTTACCACTGCAAAATATTACCAGAGCATTCAATGAGTGTGTCAATTCTGTACATTTGTACAAGTAAATCTGGTAAATGTAATCTCAAATAAATACAATCGAGTGGATATACAAATAAAAATAGTGCATTAAGCTCTTCAGGTACTCTAGGTATAACAATTTCTCTTTCTTCTCAGGTTTTTACATTAACAGGCAGCAGCAGCATTTGGGATTGAATACCTAATCAACTTTTACAAGAATACTTCTCATTATGGGCACATTGACGTAATTTGACATGTTTATCTGTTCAAGCATAAGAACTGGGAAAGGGAACTCAATTCGTCATTTGTCCACTGTCGGTTCTCTATTGCGTATTCTAATTGAATGTTTAAATTGAAAAGACCTACAAAAAAAATGCATGAAGTTTGCCATATTAACTATGAACCAAGCCCCAGTGAGCTGCTAAAAGATACCGGATGAAACTACCAGATGAAACTACAGTATAGTGGGACAAATTAGACAGTCGTGGGCTGGAAAACCACAACAAAACAGTCCAGCTGTAACGATTGAGACACTGACAGGAGTGAGTGACAGGAGGTGCGAACATGTAAGACTGGTGTGCGTGAACTCGCTGTCAGAGAGAAAGCACAGCTGGTATTGCTGTATTGATGCTGTGCAAAAGTGACATTGTATCGTTTCAAATTTTCAGCATATATGTATTGAAATGCTTTACAAAAATGTTGTCAGACTTTTGGCTTCATTGCAAAAATATTGTAAGAAATTTTGAGGAAGAGGAAATTCTGTTTTGTAGCAAAGTCATTTCACCATATCATCCAGCAGCCCAAGACTGCAGTGAAGCTAAGCAGGGCTGAGCCTGGTCAGTGCCTGGATGGGAGACTACATGGAAAAACTAGGTTGCTGTGGGAAGTGGAGTTAGTGAGGCCAGCAGGGGGCACTCAACCTGTGGTCTGTGGGAGTCCCTAATGCCCCAGTAAAAGTAAAGGGGAGACTATACTTTCAGTGGGGCACTGTCTTTCGGATGAGACCAGATAAACCAAGGTCCTGGCTCTCTGTGGTCATTAAAAATCCCATGGCATTCCAGTTGTAACCCTGGTGTCCTGGCTAAATTTCCTCTCGACCCTTAACCATCATGGTCTCCCAATCATCCCTATCCACTGAATTGGCTGTATCACTGTCACTCCACTACAATAATAGCTGGTGTGTGGAACGCGCACTGGCGCCGTTGTCCTGTGGCTTCTGTCGCATCATTCAAGGGGATGCTGCACACTGGTGGTGGTGTGGCTAAAAACGATAAATGCGCTATATAAACACACATTACATTACAATCGACGGCCATGTTTGAAATGCCTCTCAAGCAGGAAAATGCAAGTTTTTGTCTCTTTGAGTGGGAAAACATCAAATTCTTCAAATTTCATAGTTGGAAGCAATATTGACATTTATCAACAACTATCTTTTAAATTTTGTTTCTAAACCTTTGAATTAAAAAAAATATATGATTTTTTGTTTTTCATTTTGCCCAAGGTAATGTACACTGAGCTCACGACACCAATTTGCTTTATGGTCATTTCTGGAGGACATGCTCAGTTGTTATAATGTCAATCAAGTACAGCAACTACTGTATAAATCAGTAACTTGTTACACATTATGATCTTCTGGGTTTAGTTTTTCAAAAATAATCCATTGGGATTTTGGATTATGGATTGGATCAA
Organism: Danio aesculapii; assembly: GCF_903798145.1. Classification (NCBI taxonomy): domain Eukaryota; kingdom Metazoa; phylum Chordata; class Actinopteri; order Cypriniformes; family Danionidae; genus Danio; species Danio aesculapii. The sequence continues at coordinate 49,668,332 of NC_079440.1, read as the reverse complement.
ATTTTGGAAATGGGTATTTCAAAAGTAACAGAGGGATTTTGAATTAAGATCAGACCATGTAATCTAATCTTACATTTGGTTTGGGTTATTCAGAACTTTAACTTAGATTGGGATCTATTTGATCAAAACAAAACAAAAAAACAGGATTATCCTGATCCATTCAGAAGGATGGATTTAATTATTATTTTTTTAACCAAATAAAATAGTGAATGACCACAAGCTTATTGGCTACTGATAACTGATAAATTCCTAGTTGAAGCCTATATGAAGCATGTCACATCTAATGAGATATGGTAAACAACAGCAAAACAATATCAAAGCAGTATTGTATTAGGACAAACTAAAAAAGTTAAATGTATGTTGATTGCAGTGTTTCTGTTTCTTACCATTAAAACAAACAATAGCTGTTTGTGGCCACTGGCATTTTGCCTACCTGTTGCTCTTTGCTACACTGCTGGTTCAATTTAAGGCTCTGGTAAACAAGATTTTGTAATTCTAAAATTTGGTATTTGGATCACAGTGATCCAACCCCATGTTCCTTTAAAAAACTATCATAAAAGTAAGATAGATCAGTTAATCCTGGATAGCAAAACATGGGATTTCCAAATCTGGATTAATTTGATCCAGATAATTTTTTTTTTTTAAACTGGGCCCTGAATAATGTCAGATCTAGTTGTGGTCCTCTAATTACCGAATTACTTTTTGATTACAGATATCCTTCCAAAATGACAGTGACCTCTTTGTTTACAAGTTTGCGTTCAAGTGGTTGCCATCATGTAATTTGAGGGGGGAATTCATGAGGTCAGACTAGACCAATGGTAGGGAACCTATGGCTCGCAAAAAGATGCGGCTCTCCAGCTGTCTCTCCTTAATAATATTTTGCAGTTTAAAAAATGATAACTGTCACTAGAAATCCAAAAGTTTACTATTGAAAATACAAATACAATTCCTTTTTGGTGTAATTTTTTTAACAGCAAAATGAATAAGAAGGCAGTTTACCATTATAGGATGTTTCAACTAATCCGTGTGTGCGGCACTGTGGATAAACTTGTATCGTGACACCAATAGCGAGCAAACAACTTACATTTCTATGGTAACCTTGTGCATGTAAACTCAAACAACATTCATAAGTGGTGATGGCGAAAAGAAAAAATTCTATTAATTCTATTAAAAATTTGATTAATCTATGAATTAATTATTCTATTAATTCTATTAATTTTCATTAATGGACTTATATTTGTTTATTTTTCAGTTGTGCATGGACATAACGGTTTGGTTTAAATCTGTATTATTCATAGTAGTATCAATGGCTCTTAAAAAAATGAATTTGCTAAAAAACTTAAACTGGCTCTTTGCTGAAAAAAGGTTCCAACCCCTGGACTAGACTAATTTTACCTCGCGTTTATTTTATGCAGATTACCAAACTAGAGGACATTTGTTTTCATGTCTAGTTAGTTTGTTTAAAAGGAGAGATTTCAAGCTTTTATGTCGATATATTTCACACGTCTCTAGGGCAAGTATTATTTGAGGTTCTGTCGCATTTGCCAACCCCATAGGGTGCACAAAAATGTAAACTGTCTTATAAACAGACCTACGGACGAAGCCCATCCCCTGGAGAACCATCGGCCTGTTGACTTTATTTTGCAATGCAGAAGTGTGCTTGTTTTTGTGATTATTTTAGAATTTCATATTCAGTTGCCTATAAGATAAATAGCTAGGAAAAATAAACGGCAGAAAACAGTCAAACTACTTGCTCTACAAACAAATGTGTCAATGACTATACATAAAAAAAGTTGAGTAAAAAGATAAGAAAATATCAGTTTGCAATATCAAGCAGCATAACGAGCTGTTTTTTATGTATAAAAATCAATGGAAGTGAATGAAACCGGAAGTCTCGAGCTACTGTATAAAGATTCCAATGGCTGCAATGGCTCATACATGAACAATAAAGTCAATAGCAATCAATGATTGGCTTCCTTTGCTAGAGTGGACATATTGACCGTTACATTTCCCCATTCACAACTGTACATGTAACATATCTTGTGCACTCGATAGTCTTTAGTTGTAATCAGATTTCGTCTTGAACATTCAGCTAGAACAAAAGCACTTCACATTCAGATTATGATACATTTTGTTTTTTACGAGGCAGCAGATCATCTACCATGACAAGATCAAAGAGAGTTAATATCAGTGCAAGATGTGAACAAAACCTTTTAAGAGGGAGAAAATGAAAGAAAGAGAAAAAATCTTTAACCCAAAATATAATGAGCATGCGATGCATCCCTTCAGCTTCTGAGAAGTACAGGCATCGCTGCTTACAAAGAGACTGTGCTTAAAGCGATTCATTCAAATTTCATTTGAAGTAACAAACCTTTAAATTGTACTGCTCACCAGCCCTTTCCGTTCCCCGTCGCAAAGCGCATCTGGCATTCAGCAAAAACAAAAATAAATAAATAGAGAACACAATGCAGGAAAAAAAGAAAAATCAATTCATTATTTCTCAAGTGGGCCTTCCTTTTATTGTTGGACGAGTGGCCAAGTTATTCTTCTGATGCAAATGTTCAGGTGATGCTAATGGTGTTAGAGGCCAGCAAATGCCACAGCCATAGATCACCACAAAGGTTTCGCAGCAGGCGCTCCATTGATATACACAAGCATAATTCCCAACAATACAATTGGATCACCAGCACAGCTCTAGTTTCATTTGTTTATTCATTTGTTAGTTAGTGTTTTTGCACGTCAGCATTCATTTTCCAAACAAGTCAGCCTCTATCAGTGCAGCCATTCCTCTGAGCTGATTGGTGTTGTTTGCTCACAGGATTGTCTTGGTTCACTAACAGCTCGCTCTGCAAAGGATAGACGACAGCGTACATTATTTGCGTGGTGGGAAGATCCGATTTTCCCCTGACAACTCCCCATGATTGAGCTGATAGACTATGGCGCCCAGTGCATTTGTCTCTGCTCAAAGAGTCTCGGCGAACGCTTTACATGCTCCTCATTAAAGTCTTCGCTTTCTTCTGGAGAGCGAACCTGAGAAGTAGAGCTTAGTACTGGGGAGCCATATCTGTATTGATTTAACACCTCATTGGGGGAATGACAGCTGAATCAAGATTAACGCTCCTGTTGGATATCTGCGTGGTGTGCCCATTCCTCTTCAACCCCATTAGTTGAGGGGTGATAGCCAAGCTGGCCAACAAATCTGTTTACACTGTCAAGCGCACTCAATGGCAAATGCACCGGCAGGAATGGGCCGCCTTATGAAAGCTTTTCATTTTCTCACTGCGGCGACGTTGATGGATAACCTCCGTGCTGGGTGTTTCTTTTTCACTATACTCTATTATGTGTGTGTGTAGCCATGCATCAGAGTATTTGTGTTGCTGCACATTGGTTAATGGTCTGCTATAGTGATGGCGCCAAATAGAGCAGTGCAGGTAAAAACGAACAGATGCCAGTCTTGTTGATTGAATCTGATTTCCAGCGCTTATATGCATCTTCGTATGCATGTATGGTAATGTATCTGTTGGGATGAATGGTTAAATGCACTTCTTAAAACCACTTGGTGTGGTATTAATGCAAGCGTAATCGATTTTCCTTAAGTGGTTATAAACAGGGAGGACAGAATATCAGATTTGGGTGTGTATTAAAGGAAATCTATCAAGCACTTTTTAAAATTTATGAAATCTTGAACCAGTCCAGGCTGGGCCAGTTGGCATTTCTGTGTGGAGTTTGCATGTTCTCCCTGTGGGTTTCTGCCAGGTGCTCCAGTTTCCTCCACAGTCCAAAAGTGGCAGAAGGTAGATTTTTCTGATGAATCATCTGTTGAACTGCATCTCCATCATCACAAATACTGGAGAAGACCAATTGGAACCTGCATGGACCCAAGATTCTCACAGAAATCAGTCAAGTTTTGTGAAGGAAAAATCATGGTTTGGGGTTACATTCAGTATGGGGTCGTGCGAGAGATCTGCAGAGTGGATGACAACATCAACAGCCTAAGGTATCAAGACATTTGTGCTGCCCATTACATTACAAACCACAGGAGAGGGCAAATTCTTCAGCAGGATAGCACTCTTTATACTTCAGCCTCCACATCAAAGATCCTGAAAGCAAAGAAGGCCAAGGTGCTCCAGGAATGGCAGGCCCAGTCACCAGACATGAACATTATTAAGCATGTCTGGGGTAAGATGGAGGCATTGAAGGTGAATCCAAACAATCTTGATGAACTCTGGGAGTCCTGCAGGAACGCTTTCTTTGCCATTCCAGATGACTTTATTAATAAGTGATTTGAGTCATTGCAGAGATGTATGGATGCAGTCATCCAAGCTGATGGGTGTCATACACAATATTAATTCTTTTTCCACTGCACCATGACTATTTTCTATACTGTACATTATTTCTGTAAAGTGACAAGACTTTTGTTTAAGCAAAGTCAGACTTTACTGTCCTAATTAAATAATTAAAAATCAAGGCATGATCATATTTTATTTTGGTAAAATAAACTTAATCTAGAGGTCTTTGCCTTTCATATAAGCCACTTCTGATACCAAATGACCAACTAGAAGTCAAATTATTATATGTTGTTCCTAAAACTCAGACAGACAACAGGACTTTTGTTAGGTAGTGTACTAAAGGTATATACAAAAAGTACACGCATAAGCACTTGTAATATTGCTTACAATAGTAATTTGGACAACTATAAAGGCAATTTTAGCCTCATATTTTCAAATATTTGTAGCAGAATATTGTCTTAACCTTTATTGAATTATTTATTCACCTTTTAGGTAATGTATATGAATCACAATTTCTAAATATTTACCCTTGTGACTGGTTTTATGCTGCAGCGTCACACGTAAGCCTCTGTTGTCCCCAGAATGTGTCTGTGAAGTTTCAGCTCAAAATACAACACAAATAATTTATAACAGCATTCTGTGAATGCCTCTTGTTGACATGCTCTTTTCAGTTCAGTAAACTCAATTTATTTTACAGTGGAGGTGGTGCAAATACCACAAAATGTATTCCCTGAACTAGTTGCTTATCTCTGTCTAAACACCCTTAAAACAAGATCTTGTTTTAAAATATTGCATACAAATTGCACAAGATAATAACACATCTTTTAAAGAGTAAGTGCTGTTTTATGGCATTTTTCTATTTGTTTATGTAGAGAATATGGCAAAGCTTATGTGATGTGAGTAAAAAAACAGCCATTTATCATATTATTTACAATATTTACATATATTTACAATATTTTTCCATTGAAAAAAAAAACAAGACAGATGACTAAAATAATTTTCACAGTCAATGTTTACTTCATAAATAATTACAATGCACATATTCAAAGGCCTGCTCATTTAGCAAAACATAACTATGCATTTCTCCTTTTCTGTAGCTGGATTTCTAATATGTGGCATTTTGCACTCAAACAGTTGTATGATCTGTTGAATGTCTATACTCCTCATTTAAAAGTCTGATAATTGCATAAAGGTAAACATAATTGCTATTTTTATGGTGGCATTAGTATTACAACTAAAATGGTGCCATTTTGTGTATTTCAATCTTAGGAAGTGAAATAGTACGGAAACTTGGATGATTTAATGTTTAAAGGACTTCATTTCAGCTCAATAGATATGCCACTTGTGCAGGCGTATTCTCTGGAAGTCCACATTCTCTCCTTTTCTTTGAATCTGGCTTCATCTGAACTTAAAACCTTCATCAAAGTCTTTTCTTCTGATGTTGTTGGAGGTCAGCAAATAGGGTGGTATTGGCATTATTATAGAGACTTTCTCCACGGTCTTTGTTTCTGTCAACAAGGGCCTTTAGAGACTGCACTCTTTTCCTCGCACACTCACTCTCTCACTGCAATCTCTTTGGAGACAAATGACCAAGGCTAAAGTTGAGGGTTTATCTTGGTATTCTTTTCTTCTCAGCAGCATCCATTTATTCGCACGGGCTGCTGAATTAAGATGGTGTTACCACATCTTGTACTCAACGCCACGCTGTTTCATCTTATTCATGTTGTTCTATTTTTAACTCGTTTTCTGCCAATGTATTTTTTAAAGGATTTGCCAGTCATCGCCAGCATTTTAAATTAATTTTTTTAACCTGAATTTGACTGCCCTCAGAATATTTTTTTCATTAGAATGTATGACCATTTTATATATCAAAATAAAGAACCAAGTCTCTGCTTTAAAAATAAACAAACAAACAAAAAATCATCTTATTCTGTCTTCATTTGTTCATCTTCTTTCACCACTTGAATGCAGATAGGTATATTATATATATATATATATATATATATATATATATATATATATATATATATATATATATATATATATATATATATATATATATATATTAAATATAAAATGAACGGCCGTCACACCGCCCCATAGCTTTGTTTAAAAAAATGAAATGCAGCCATACGTACCTCCAGCTACGTAATTCGTTGTCTCCAGAAACATCTGTAGGGCTACTTTTTTAGAATGAGCCTGTGTTGTTTATTTCTGAGAGTGCAGGAAGCCCTTCTGGATCTTTCACTTACTTTGAAGACACTACTGACTACGTTTACATGAACATCTGTAATCTAGTTATTTGCCTTAATAGACAATAATATAATTAAGGTATTGACGTGAAGAAAAAAACTTCCGCATTTTGCGATGTGTGTGTGTGTGCGGTCCTTTACTGACAGCCGCGTGTGTGGATCTTGTCGGAAAATATAGCGAAAACTACTACATGAAGGTAATAGTTTGATCATGGTGTTTACTTCAATAATGCCACTAATATATGCATACTCAACACGTCTTAATTCCATTTCTGTTTAGTTCAGTTATCTTGTACTTTAGTCAGATTAAGGTAATCAAAAATCGCTGTTTGGAACTTATGTAGGCCTACAGTTTAAAATTCATGTTTAACTGAATAAAAAGTTAATAAACACAAGTACATCTTATTGAACATTATTTATTTATTTATTATCACCAATTATCATAGTAAAACAGTTTCTCAAGCAGTTTGTGATGCATTTTGAAAACTGGAGATGAGCTCATAGTCTAATGCGCCACCTGGCTTGAGAAACCCGTTCTCAAAGACTTCTATTAGTCATTATTTAAGTAGTACAAATATTCTTAATGCCTTCGACAGAATCAAATCACCCATTTAATCTAGATTAATCTGGATTAATTCTAAATCTAGATTTAAAAATTTAATCTATGGCCACCTATATTTTTAATACTTATTTCCCTCACTCTATATGAAAAATCCTGATACAAAAGGGAGTAAACCAAAGGAAAGCTGTATAACTTCTTCTTTTTTTTTTCTTCAATCTGATCTACACTTTGTCTGATTTTGCTCCCAGGAGACTTGTAACTCATTCAGGACATGCACTAGAGCTTCCCTTACCGTAACATGCTTAAAACACTGATTGCTGTAAAAACTCTTCAATAGCTGAGAAGCATTGTCTCTTAATTGACAAGCTCGTCCGTGGTGGGGAAACAGTTAAGAAGCATTATTTTTTGGTGTTTCTTAAAAAAGAGAACACATGTACATCACCACATCTTGCTTGTCAAACAGCCATTAAGGCGTGCTAAAATAAAGAGGAAAGCCGAGAGAAAAGCTCCCGAAATCTGGTATTTGTTCACTCAGGAGAAAATCAAAATTCGCAAAGCATCAAGCATGCAGTCAGAGAGTGGAAACAACTGTGTGTTATTGCTTTTATGTAGAGTGCCTCTTAAAGGTGCTCCCTGAGCCGGAAGAGTTCATTTACTAGATAGATCTTGACAATGGACTCTTTTGTTTTTGAGCATTAGCGTGCTCTACTACAAAGCAGTAAAGCCCTAATAATGTCTAAAAAGGGACTCGGGCACTGATTCACTCCGAGCATTACCTGTCTCCTCATCTCAGCGGCAGACACTTAGCCAACTGAGAGCCAGATCAGTGGAGCTTTCAAACCGGACACAGTGACCACACGACTTACAGGGCCACCGTAATCAGAACTGCCTTTTTCCGAGTAGATGGATGACCCAGTAATGTCATCTGCCCACAAGAACATTTATCATGGTGTAAAAATCACAAGCGCACACATAAACAGATTTAGACTATACAATATGAACTTGTTTGTGGAATCAGTGACATGCATTCATTTTATTTTCGGCTTAATCAGGGGTCGCCACAGCAGAACGAACTGCCAACTTATCCAGCAAATGTTTTACACAGCGGATGCCCTTCCAGCTGCAACCCATCACTGGGAAACACCCATACACTCTCATTCACACACATCCACTACCGGAAATTTATCCTACCCAATTCACCTATAGCGCATGTCTTGGACTGTGGGGGAAACTGGAGCACCCAGAGGAAACCCATGCGAACAAGGGGAGAACATGCAAACTTCACACAGAAATGCCATCTAACTCAGCCGAATCTCGAACCAGTGACCTTCTGGCTGTGAGGAGACAGTGCTACCCACTATGAAACCACGATGCCAAAACAAATTCATTTCCATTTTAAATTATTTTTAAACTTAAATTATTTTTAAACTTAATTCATCCAAAAAATGAAATTATTCTGTTATTTTCTCAGCTTCATGTTGTTTTAAATCCCAAATTAAATATAAGATAATGATATTTTATTATGATATATTATTATGAAACTCTGTTACATTTTTATATTTTATTTTACTGTGTCATTTTTTACAGTGTGTCATTAAAAAAACAGTAACGTGTGCATGTACACTGTACGAGTGTGTATAGGGCACACAGTTTGGAAATGGATATATAGATATGTGTGTGTGAGAGTGTGTGAAATGTATACTGCACACCATAACAGGAAATTCAGTTTCTATCAAACAGTCCACAACCTCTGCATAGTATGCTGTTTCATGCGATAATGGCCAGAGTGTGTTATTTAAGTGAGTTAGAGGAGAGAGCAGATAGTAGATACCAAACACAGCACTCAGATGTGCTGCACATCATAGAGTTATAACATCCATAGTGTCAAGAGTTCTGGGAACATGTTTTTTTTTGTAAAGACAGACATCTGTTGCAGTGTACACGATGTACCTCAAAAGTACACTAAAACACATTAAGACCATGTTCACAATGTTATTCAAACCTGAAGTCCTTTTCAAAAGCCCATTGCTGTTGCTGCATCATCAGTCTGCCTAACACACGTAGGCGAGGAGAAATCGAATTAGGCATCGGTTGGAATTTGTTCAGGGTATTGAACGTGCTGTAATGGTTTGGGGTGTTTTCAAGTTGTGATTTTTATAGGATCACCAACATCCTTGATTTACTGCTCTGCTGTTCGATGTTCACCCAGTTGGCAAAACCAAAGGCTTCAGTAATGGATGAGACTATAGTTTTAAGAAAATTGGTCTTTTTTTTTTTCCTGAATGCAATATTCTTTTTAAGGACGTGAACTCTTGGGGGTGTCACTGAACGGTCAGCCCAGTCTGTGGATCAGCCACTAGAAAATAGAATGCAGTTGTTTTGCCATTTAAAGCTTCACGAGTGCCAATACCTTCAGCATGCTTCTGACATCTCATAGACTCCATTATGTGCTTTATGGCTTCAGCTATTGAGGCTAAAGGTTATTGAGGCTATTGATGTTTATTGACTGAGATTTTATGTAGTTCCTAATGAAACTCCGACCTGCCAGTCACAAAACTCGCTGTCCGAAAATAGTGCTTTTATTATTCCAACATGGATCACTTACATTATGTTCACGATCTCTATGAGATGTTTTATTTTTTGCTTGAATTTAAGGTTGATCTTAATTATCTGGATTTTTTGGACATCATTCAGTAACAGTTTGGTCACAATTCATGCTAATAACTACTGGCTTATTACCTGCCTATTATTAACATATTGACTGCTTATTGGTAATACTAGGAGACAGCACACACCCCTTGAACAAATATTTTGAGTGGATGCCCCTTGGGCGTCATCTAAGGACAATAAGGTATTTTACAAATCACTATAAATTTGCCTTTGTGCTTGAAGCCGTTCGGTTACGTAATAAATGTAGATAATCAATGGATTATTATTTATTAATTAATATTTTTGTAAATATAAATGATTATTGTTATTGAATCTTTTATTTTCTTCAGTTTTGTTTGTGTACTTGATGTTAAGTATTGATGTTTATTGTGTTAAGTGTGTCATTCTGTTATATGTGAAGCACCACCATGTCAAAAATGAATTGCCCCAAGGAGATTAATAAAACTTTAAACTAAACTTAAAGTACTGTATGATCTTATTTGGCAATCTTAATAAACCCAACTTCTACCTTACTAACTATTAATCAGCTAATGAGTAGTTTATTTGGCATATAGTGTTAGTAAATGGTTTGTGAATTATTCACAGTTTAATACCCTGAATTGTGACCTAAACCTGGGGTTCTCAAACTTTTCAGCCCGCTACTCCTAAAATAGCAGTGCAAGTGACTCGCGACCCCCAAATTCCTCTGAAGTGGTTATAAATATACAAACTTTGCGCACACAACACATTTAAATACATTTTAATACTCAAAAAGCATGTCATAGTAATAAAGTCATGCATGTATTCAATTTAGCGACAAGTTATGAAGAATTCAACCACAATTTAATTTTAAGTAAATTAATGTATTAAAGTCTTAAATCAGAGCAGCAAGTCTTAGATTCAATTGATCATGGCATTCATTTTGTAAGATTTTTTTCCTCGTGAATTTCATACACTAATTTGGTGCATAATTTCTGCAGTGAGGATCCTCCTTCTCATCATTAGCACCTTCAATGTTCACTGTGCTTAAAAAATGAGCTGTATTCTTTATTCTCCATTCCTTAAGTCTGCAACTTCATTCAGGATGTCATTCAGAAATGTGATTGTACCTTAAAATGACAGATTTCCTCATTTATTTATAAGTCTGTTGGATGCACACTGTTTATAATACATTGATAATGTATAGTCTTATAATGTGCACAGCACCAATAGGCTAGATCAGGAGTGCCCAAAATTTTTCTTGTGATGGGTCAAAAACCAAACTTGATTGAAGCTTGTGAGCTGAAGGTAAATATATCAATTTGTCTTACAAAGTTGTCATGGATAATTTCTTCATATATTTCAAAATAAATAGAAAACATTACTTTAATCATATCAACTAATGTATTATATACAATTGAAGTCAGAATTATGAGCCCCCCTGATTAACTAGCCCCCCTGTTAATTTTTTTCCCCAATTTCTGTTTAACGGAGAGAAGATTTTTTCAACACATTTCTAAACATAATAGTTTTAATAACTCATTTCTAATAACTGATTTATTTTATCTTTGCCATGATGACAGTAAATAATATTTGACTTGATATTTTTCAAGACACTTCTATACAGCTTAAAGTGACATTTAAAGACTTAACTAGGTTAATTAGGTTAACTTGGCAGGTTAGGGTAATTAGGCAAGTTATTGTATAACGATGGTTTGTTCTGTAGACAGTCGAAAAAAAAAGAAAGCTTAAAGGGGCTAATAATTTTGTCCTTAAAATGGTTCATGAAAAAATAAAAACTACTTTTATTGTAACCTAAATGAAGACATACTGTGAAAATTTCCTTGCACTGTTAAACAACATTTGGGAATTATTTAAAAAAGAAAAAAATTCAAAGGGGGGCTAATATTTCTGACTTCAACTGTGTTTGTGTGATGTGTGTGTATATATATTTATATATATATATATATATATATAAATAATTTTTATTTATTTTTTTAAATATCAACCGATTATTATGAAAACAAAAGAACACTGCTGCACTTGCCTTTGCTATGATTTACTTACCGAGGACTTCTGAATTGTGATCTGTCCATTGAGCAGTAGTATGTAAAAAAATATTCATCCACATTTAATTCAAGTTTGCTTTTTTGTAGCTTAAAAATAAAACGAAATAAAACAAAAGGCTATGTTAAATTAGAAATGACAATGCATATTAAAGTCATTACCTCTTTTACCTCAAAATTCTCTCTCTTCTCAGATGGGGTGGTGGGCCAAATCAAAGGTTACCATGGGCCACTTGTTGCTTGTTGTTTTCCCTTCAATTTTTTTAACCCTTAAATTTAGTTTCTTTTTAAAAGTTGGTCTTAAAAAAATTATTATTTTTTTAAATCTGCCCTCTTAAAAAAACTGCAGAAATCCTGCCTATATTTTTTATTTATTTATTTATATATATTATTTATATTATTTATTATTTATTTGTTTATTTACATGTTTATTTATATATTTACCTGTTCACCTATTTGTTTGTTTATTTGCATATTTATGTTTACATTTATTTATTTACATTTTCACACATTATTTATTTACTTATTTATTTATTTGCATATTTATTTGTATTTATTTACCTATTTATTTATATATTTACCTATTTACGTATTTATTTATTTATTTATTTATTTATTTACATATTTATATATTTGCCTATTTATTTATTTGCTTATTTATTTATTTATTTATTTATTTATAATTTATTTATTTACCTATTCATGTATTATTTATTTACTTATTTATCTATTTGTATATTCATTTACATATTTATTTGCATATTTATTTTTTTATTTTTTTATTTTACATATTTATAAATTTATATGTATTTATAAATTTTGTTCATCTTAATAACCGGGCATTTAATTTGATGTGTTGTCATGACGATGCTGTTCGTTTCTTTGTGCACATTATATGACACATGATATTTTTTTCATGACACTGTAAAACGCTCAGGATTCTCAGATCAAATTGTAAGAATATTCATTATTTTCACAGACTTACTGTATAGTATATAAGCTGTACTACAGAATAACAACACAGATGTAAAAAAAAAAAGCCATTGTAAATCATGCCCATACATCAAATAATTCTTTATGGCCACAAACCATAAGAATGAAATGTCGTCACGATGCCTGTGGCCATATTCACACATTATGCGGGTGCAGTCTTTGTAGCAGAGTCTGAAGATGCAAAACAGAGAGATATTGATTCCAGCTGGCCTCAGTCATGTCTGATTTAATACTTTGCTGTTAGGCATATGGTCCATTGAACTATATAATAGCAGCATTGCAGGTGGGCAGAGAGGGTAAATTATGACTGTAGTTTCTCATTGCTTCAAAACTTGGAATAAGGAAGAAGGCAGTGGCATTATTCGAGACATGCTTTATGTACGCCCCAAATCAGCTGAATAAATAAGGGTAAATAACACCGTGGGCTTCAAAAAGTTCGGGCCACATTATAATTCTAGAATCTGATTTAGACACAGAGATAAACAATCTTTTATGATATGGGAAAGAAGTAAAATAAAAAAAGTTTTATTCAATGAAGAAGATATGACTTTTAAAGTTCTTTTTTATTCTGTGGGAATCAAAATCATGGTTGATTCTGACTAAAGTGATTATATTATATTATATTATATTATATTATATTATATTATATTATATTATATTATATTATATTATATTATATTATATTATTTTATATTATATTATATTATATTATATTATATTATATTACATTATATTATATTATATTATATTATATTATATTATATTATATTATATTATATTATATTATATTATATTATGTTATAATATATTATATTATATTATATTATATTATATTATATTATATTATATTATATTATATTATATTATGTTATAATATATTATATTATAATATATTATATTATATTGTATTATATTATATTATGTTATATTATATTATATTATATTATATATTACATTACATTACATTACATTACGTTATATTATATTATATTATATTATATTATATTATATTATATTATATTATATTATATTATTTTATATTATATTATATTATATTATATTATATTATATTATATTATACATTACATTACATTACATTACATTATATTATATTATATTATATTATATTATATTATATTATATTATATTACATTATATTATATTATATTATATTATATTACATTATATTACATTATATTATATTATATTATATTATACATTATATTATATTATATTATACATTACATTACATTATATTATATTATATTACTTTATATTATTATATTATATTATATTATATTATATTATATTATAATATATTATATTATATTATATTATATTATATTATATTACATTATATTACATTATATTATATTATATTATATTATATTATACATTACATTATATTATATTATATTATATTATATTATACATTACATTACATTATATTATATTATATTACTTTATATTATATTATATTATATTATATTATATTACACTATACATTATATTACACTATACATTATATTATATTATATTATATTATATTATATTATATTATATTATATTATATTATATTATATTATATTATATTACATTATATTATATTATATTATACATTATATTACACTATACATTATATTATATTATATTATATTATATTATATTATATTATATTATATTATATTATATTATATTATATTACATTATATTATATTATACATTATATTACACTATACATTATATTATATTATATTATATTATATTATATTATATTATATTATATTATATTATATTATATTACATTATATTATATTATATTATATTATATTATATTATATTATATTATATTATATTATATTATATTACATTATATTATATTATATTATATAATAATGGGACATCTTTAAATATAAAACAAATAAAGACATTTTTCTGTTTACAAAATTCTGCTATTTACAGTAAATATTGAATCTGGTATGATGCGACCGCAACTCATTATTTATTTTTTTGTTTTTTCCAGTACATAACAAAGTTATATAAACACATATTACAGGTTCATACAAGTAAGCCTAGCACATGTAAAACCACAACATATACAGTGGTTAAAATGAGCAAAAATTTTAAATAAGGAGGAATGGAAAAACCAAGTAGATAAATGTACTGTATATGTTACATTAAAAACAAATAAATAAATAAATATTCACAACTCACTCTTAACTCTAAAACTACCAAGGCACTTATTTTGACGATTTTTAAATTTTGCAATTTAATAACATTGTTGAAATAAAACACACATATCTATAATTCCCTGGCTCTGACTAAATATGTGAATATTTCCTTCTAACATTGTTATTTTATTAAAATTCCAAAACACAAAAGTGTTGTGATTATTTCTACCTAGAACTACCATATTGGTCAAAAATCCGCATATGCATTTCAATTACTACAGTACTTTTCCTGTGACTTTAAATATGTGTGCTTTGTTGCCTAGCAACTTCCTGTTATCAAAATCATAACTTTCTGTTGGCTAAAACATAACTGTACTTCAGATATGTCTTTCAAACAGCATATTTACAGTAGCTTTCTCCTCCTGCTTGAGAAAGTGAAAAAGAAAGTGTGTCGCAGAAATTTGCAGTTGGTCTAACCAAGGGGTGTCCAAACTTGGTCCTGTAGGGCCAGTGTCCCGGAGAGTTTAGCTCTAACCCTAATCAAACAAACCTGAACCAACTAATCAAACCATTACTAGATATACTAGAAATGTCTTGGCAGGTATGTTGAGGTAAGTTGGAGCTAAAGTCAGAAGGACAGCCCTGGTCTAGCCTAACTAAATACTTTTTGGGCTGTATTACCAAAAATATTGTATTTTTAGGGTGATGACTTGATTAAACATGATGACAGACATTCAAAGATTCATTATAGTATCTCAATAGAAGCTATGAGTGTAAATATGACATTACAATAATATTCTAGTAGTTGTAGAATTCTGGTATTTCCAATGTTAAAGTGAATGGGAGAGTGATTTAATGCATGTCACATCCAAGACACACTCATTTCTCGTTAAGAGAATAAAGACAACCCTTTTAGACTATGCGTTTGGTGCGCAGACTGTTTTTTCCGTCCTTAAAATAGCACAAGTTGATTCAGACACTCCCTGAAGTGCTTTTGACCATTCATTTACTTTAGGTTGTTAAAATAGAACCAAAGTCTCTTTTAGACAAGTAATTTAATTCGGCACCCATTTTTTAAACCCCTCTCAGGCATTCTGTTTGAATGGGACAACATCAAATGTTCCATATTAGGAAACTACAATAAAATTAAACAGCAACTGTCTATTTTGTGTAATTCCTAAACGTTTGAGTGCACAAAATCTGCAGAAATTCATATCTGGTCCCAGCCCCTCCCCTGGAGAATCAAAAGTCTATAGCAATTGCTGATTGGCTCTTGTACTAGAAGGCGGGGCTTCATTTGCCATATTGATCATTACACATTTCCCCATTTAAAACTATACAAGTAAAATGTCGTGTATATTCCACAGTCTTTGACATAAATCAAACAGTAAACTTCTTCAGTGTTGCCTGTAGCTTTAAATTGTTCTCTTTATATTTCAATGGATTCTGACAGCTGTCAGTATTTTATTATTTATTAACTGAGAGAAAAAAAAACCTTTTTGAAAGTGATCCCAAGGATATATTTTCTCTACATCTTTGTTGTTCTCTTTATAGTTAATGTCCTTGGTGTGAACGGCCCTTTAGACTACTCAATCTGCACAACCACAGATCCAAGATTACGTATGTTCCACATTACCCAAGTCACATTAACCAAGCTTGTATTTTTTTTAAATTAATGTATCAGCTTCCGTGAGCGATAAAGTGTTCTTAAATGGATAGTTGTTACATTATTGCATTCCACTGCTCTAATGCAATAGATACCTCAGTCTAAGCCTGCACAGTGTATTTGCTGGGATTTAATGAGTCTGGAGTAAATGGCACACAATGGAATGAACAATAGAGTGCATTCCCTTCAGGCTGTTGCTTTTTTCCTCTTGTTTTAATTATTCATATTCCCTCTGATATATGTTAACATAAAAAGCTTGGTTAAATCATGGAAGTGAAACGAGCTAACTGATTGATCCCAGGGCTTTTACAGTAAGAAAAGACAGGGCAGGAGTGAGATATTGCAGAAAATATATATAATAATAACATACATGTTCATTATAAGACATGGGCTGATTTATAGCTTCACCCTGTTTAAAATGAAAGATTTCAGCTTTAGTCCATTAGAGTGGAAGAAAATAAAATGGTTTGCCTTTTCCAATCTTTTGACTTTTTTTTCTGTATTGGATGACATGATGACAGTAGATAATATTTGACTAGATATTTATCAAGACACTTCTATACAGCCAAAAGTGACATTTAAACGAATAACTAGGTCAATTAGGTTAACTAGGCAGGTTAGGGTAATAAGGCAAGTATTATTGTATAATGTGAAAATTTCCTTCTCTGTTAAACATAATTTGGGGAAATATTAAAAAGAAAAAAGATTCAAAGGGCGGCTAATAATTCTGACATCAACTGTGTATATATATATATATATATATATATATATATATATATATATGTATGTGTGTGTGTGTGTGGTGTGTGGTGTGTGTTGTGGTGTTGTGGTGTGTGTGTGTGTGTGTGTGTGTGTGTATATATATATATATATATATATATATATATATATATATATATATATATATATATATAGTATATATATATATATATATATATATATATATATATATATATATATATATTTATATGTGTGTGTGTATATATGTATATATATATATATATATATACACACACACATATATAAATATATATATATATATATATATATATATATATATATATATATATATATATATATATATATATATATATATATATATATATACACATACATACAGTAGTACCACTAAATCCAGTACAATTTTCAATCATGAATCCCTTTTTTTCCTAGTTGTAAATATTTAATAATACCTCATTAAAAAAAACAATATTTATTAGTAAATCATAATATTTTTAAATAATACTATTTAATCTTATTGTTCGTTTTTCGTGGTTTGATTTTTGTGATTTCTCAATTATTTTAACTATAACATACTGATGAGCTTAAAACAATTATTTTTGTCAGATTTGTTTTGTTTCTCTCTTGCTGATGTTCAGCATTTTCCAGATGCATCATTGAACCGAGGGCACCTTCATTCTGAGACGAGGTGGACGTTAGAAATGCATTTAGGGTAAATGAGACACTGAAATGCATGGATCGATTGCACTTGGAGACGGTTTCCGAGCTGCTCACTCTTTAGGCCAATGGCTCAGAAGGATGAGGTTGCCGTGCGCAAGACAAAGCCTTAATGGATCTGAGAGTGGGCGTGTGGAGAACTGAATTCAGATTTAACCCCAAAGACGACTACATAACCTAGAAACAGATGTTGAAGCGTAGATAGCATTGTTTTTCAGAAATTCACCCTTGTATATTCTTACGTTTTCCCCGCTCTTTGAAATAAAGCAGCATTTCAACTGCAAATCAATATTTTCCACCCCAAACGCGCTTCTTTTTTTATCATGCCTTCGTCGTTCATAAAACCAGCTTAGGTGCTTGAAGGTGAGCTTAGCCATCTGTGAGCCTTGGTGAAATTTAATCAGAACAAATACGGCATTTCTAGCCTTGTGCTTTGACCAGAAGATTGCTGTGATGTAGTTGTATGATTAGGTCATACTGGCTTTCATTAAGCTTCAATAGCAAATAATAGTATATTAATAATAATTTCTCTGGATTTACAACTTGTGTTTATGATTAACTAAAGGTGATTTTGGTGTTATTTTTTACAAATGTTGTAATTTGCAGCATAAAATAACAATTGGTCAAAATACCAAAAATATAAGCATTTTTCCCCATTATGTATTAATGTTAAACAATACTTTAAATATGTTTAAATTGATAGTTCACCCATAAATAAAAATGTCCTCTTAATTTACTTCAGGTCATCCAAGTTGTAGGTGAACTTTAGCGGAATCTGTTGTGCTTGGTGATTCTTATAATGGCAGTGAATCGTGATAGTAAAAGTGAGTCGCGGACATGGTGGTCTAACATAGCCTAACTATTTATTTATAGGCTGTATTAACCAAAAAGATTGTATTTTTTTAGAATGATGATTTAATTAAATGTGATGATAGATATTTAAAGCTTACTTTTAATATTTAAACAGAAGATTTTAATGTGAATATGATGTGATATCACGTCTTAAATAAGAACGGTCAGATTGACTGCTATGGTAATTTTAGTAGTTATAGAATTCTGGTAGTTAAAGGGAATGAACGATTGGTTTAATACATGCCATGCCCAAAACACACCCATTACTTAGGAGAATAAGGACAACCTTTTTAGATTATGTGCTTGGTGCGCAGGCCATTTTTTCTATCCTTAAAATAGCACAAGTGGATTCAGACCAGCCCTCAAATAAATGTGATTTTGGTGTTGTTATTTTTTTTACAAATGTTGTCATTTGTAGCATAAAATAACAATTGGTCAAAATACCACAAATATAAGCATTTTTCCCCATTATGTGTTAATGTTAAACAAAACTAATCTTTAAAGGGAGGGTTCCCCCATACATGGACATGTCCTGTTAATAGGGTATATGCGGAGCTAGTGTTTCTTCCATACTGATAAACTTCCGGTGATCAGTTAATATTACTTTTTTCCATTTTAAACAGTTCCTATTACAGCATCGTTGTTGTAATGTAATTAAAATACAATCAGTTAAATAGACTTTGGCATTCATTTAGTTGCTCAAGTGTAAAACAGTAAAACAGCCAGTGGAGATCGATGATTTTTAAAGAAAACCTTAAACGTGCCGATTTTGCAATGCTATACAGTTCACCGGAGATGTTAAACCCAGGTTACTGTCAAATTAAAAGTCCTTTAGCATACTTCTGCATATACCCTATTTACTACAGGTCATCCAAGTTGTAGGTACATAACATAGAAGAAGGTTTTTTTTAGCTGAATCTGTTGTGCTTGGTGATTTTTATAATGGCAGTGAATGGTGATAGACTAGATTAGATTGCAGATAATGAGTCCAAATCAGCAGCCATGGCTCCTGATGACATGCTGAGGTCTTGTGACTCCCATGCTTATGTCATCTAAAATGACTGGACTACAATTGGACTACATTCACAGCGATTCAAGTGGGCTAGCAATATTATAAATAATGTTTAATTTCTTACACAGATAAATTATCTCGATTTACAAGACCTCAGTGTGTTATCAAGAGCCATGGCCATTGATTGATTTGGACTCAAATGTATGTTTATTTTTAATGTCACCATTCACTGCTATTATATGAAATACCAAGGATTCAGCTCAAAATGTTCTTTAATGTTCTAGTGTACATCTTGGATGAGCTGGGGTGATTAAACAAGACATTTTCATTTTTGGTGAACTCTGCCTGAAAGCAGTGTTTTGTGGAATCAACATAATTTCATTCACAACAAATTAAAGCATATTTTGTTTCGACAAACTGTCATTTTCATCTCATTTTAGTTTTTATATATACAGTAAAATCTGTTGTGTTTTAAAATATATTTATTGCATAATTAGATGCATACAGTAGTCCCAAATATTAGCATTTTATTAGTCAATCATGTGATTTTTTTTTTTTTTTCCCAATCTGCCGACATTACACAGTATCATTGATTGATTTTGTGCGTGCGTGCGTGCGTGCGTGTGTGGGTTTACTTCATTATTGAGAAGTATGCAGTGCATATTTACATAATCATCTAAACATTGAAATTATAAATATGCATATGGGTCAACAACATTTGAATGTGCAAATATATATACATACTGTAGAAAGCACATTAAATGCAAATAAGTGTCTACTTTAATGTTTCAAATAGCTTTTATAATAGTGAAATGTCAAAATATCTTTCCGCATAAGAGATGTGTTTGTGTAAATATACTTATTCTGACCTGTAGGCCACTTATTGGCATACAGCTGAAGTCAGAATTATTAGCCCCCCTATTTTTTTCTCCCAATTTAACGAATAGAACACATTTCTAAACATAATAGTTTTAATAACTCATTTCTAATAGCTGATTTATTTTATCTTTGCCATGATGACAGTAAATAATATTTGACTAGATATTTTTCAAGACACTTCTATACAGCTTAAAGTGACATTTAAAGGCTTAACTAGGTTATTTAGGTTAACTTGGCAGGTTAGCGTAATTATGCAAGTTATTGTATAATGATGGTTTGTTCTGTAGACTATCGAAAAATATATAACTTAAAGGGGATAATAATTTTGACCTTAAAATGGTTTTTAAAATATTAAAAACAGCTTTTATTCTAGCCCAAATAAAACAAATAAGACTTTCTCCTGAAGAAAAAAATATTATCAGACATAGTGCGAAAATTTCCTTGCTCTGTTAAACATCATTTGGGAAAATTCTTAAAAAAAACAAAGGGGGGCTAATAATTCTGACTTTCAACTGTATATGAACAGGATAACTGATCATCTAATTTTATTATATTCAAAATGATTAAAAACCTGCAGAAAAATGTGTAAACCCTAGGACAGTGACGAAGTATGAATATTTGAAATGACAGTTTTCTTTCTTTACATAAGTCAGCAGTGATTTTTGTTTTAAATATAACTGATGCACTGCAAAAAAACACTTTTCTTGCTTAGATTTTTGTCTTGATTCTTGTCCAAATGTCAAAAAAAAATCTTAAACTAAGAAGCGTTTCTAGACAAGCAAAAGACGTATTGAGTTGCTTTAAGAAATAATATGCCCAAATTAAGTGAGTTTTTTATTAAACAAGATAAATAATCTGCCAATGGTGTAAGCAAAATAATCTTATGTCAAAAGGAAAAATAAGATTATTTTGCTTACTCCACTGGCAGATTGTTTACCTTGTTTTAAAGATCCCATATACTGCATTGGTTTATTAAATTAAATTGTTTTCTGACATCTAAAAATCTCCAGAAATGGTTTTATAAGCTCATTTATTGCTCCGTAAAATACCCCTAGAATCAGAAGGTCCATGATTGACCATATATGGATTGTGTCGTGAATATTAATGAGCTCTACTCTCACGTGCAGCTCTGTCTCTCTCTCTCTTTCACACACACACACACACACACACACACACACACTGCATGCATGTCATGATTTTGCCAAGTATGATGGATCCTGGATTAATATCTTTGTTTGTCCTTGAACATAATTTTTGTTGGAAAAATGTAATCCATACCTATTCCCTACTCCTAAACTAAACCATAACTGTAAATTATTCCCAAAATCAGAGGGGAATAATAGTTGGATAACAATCATGTAGAAGTGCACAAACCTAACCATAAGTCTAAACTTATCATAAACTGTAAACATATCTGTTGATTTACTGATTGGAATGTTGTTCCAGGATCAACTAAGATGTTAATCCAGAAATATGTCCCACTTGGTGAAATCAGGTTGGCGCTGCATGATATATGCTGAACACGGACAAATATAAACCCAATCAGAGTAATGTTAACCTATTTTACTTTTGGTCACAGTTTGTTTTGTCTTCTGATTGGTCCGGTTTCAACCGGGGTTTTACACTTGTGGAATTTAAATGATAACGAGTAAACAACGGTCTCTGAGGCCCATGATATGTCCATTTCTATATTAAGAGTTCAGATGCAAAACCCTCTAAATCCATTAGACCTCTTTTTTGTAAATGAGCATTTTTCTATCAGGCTCCTATAATTAGGTTCAGACATTTCATTTTATAGATGATGAAAAGGTTATTGGCTAGTAAATAAAATAACTTTTTTTCAAAAATGTCACTTTAGACAATTCTTTGGTTTTTAACAAGGTAGATTTTCTTTTCTGTCAAAAAAGGCTAAATCCACTTGTGCTTTTTTTGCAAAAACCTCTAAATCCACATATTGGGACAAGACATTGTAATTAGCTGAAATATCACTAAAGATGCAATTAGAAATTATTTTACTGAACATAAAACACATACACAAACCACCTAAAATTAAAAAGATATAAATATGTCAAGTATGTGGCAGCTCATTCTGCTGTGGGAACCCCTGATAAACCAGGGACTATAAGTAAAATTAATTAATCAAATCTGTCAAGTGAGTGCATTAATAAAAAAATATTACAATTGACATAAATTACATCTTAACATTCTGATGTCATTTCTGATATTTGGGATTAGATTTAATTTAAGTAGAACAATGTAAACATTGTAAACGAAGCTTGTTAGATTCAAATAATGTAGAGTAAAAACATTGTGAAACATCAATATCTGTGCATTGTCCATTAATATAAAAGTAATATAATTTATTTGAAGTAATATAAATAATGTATAGTTTTATACATTTAATTTAAAAAAAAAGCCTACATTAGCAACACAACACAAGGTAGGCCTACTGGCCAAAAAGGAATGTCTCTCAGACACTTTTAGAAGCTGTCATTCATTCATTTATTCTCACCGTACTCAAGGTCTTGGTCTCTTTTTTGTCTCTTGTTTATCCTCATGGCATCCCTGTGGGATAAAAGAGCGGCATCTTATCTTTGTCTTAACTTTGTAAAATGGAGTTGTCATTCAATGAAAATCTGACTCATTTAAAGTAGCGTCACTGCGCAAAAAATGGTTATGAATGCATGCTACACTTCTGACTGTACAGTGTGTTTTGAGGTAAGGGACGTATTTATTTGCCATTCACTGATAATCGGACAGACTCATGCAGTTCATCAAACTCCATCTTTTAAAATCTAAATCAAAACTGGAATAAAACATATAAAGCCGACGTATCAGCGCCATTCCATTGAAAACATATGATTTGATTAGCGGCTTCTGATTGGTTCTCGGGATATAGTGGCTTTTGCTGTCAAAGGCAAGTGGCGTTTAGAGGCTTTTGCAAACAAACTGTTATTTCTGAACAGGCGGACGCTGGGATTTAGATGATTTGAAGCAAAAATATTTGTTAAACGTACTACGTGCCTAAAGCATGCACTCAATGTCATTAGCTCATTTTAGGCAGAAGTGGAGTTTAGCGGCTTTTGCATCTGAACTCTTCATATGCTGATCTCTTATTATTCTATGCATTGGTATACCTAGACTTTCATTATAGGGCACCTTTAAGGAAAAACTCACTTGGAAACTCATATGATTGTCTAGAAAATGCTTCTTGATTAAAAATATTGCACTAGAAACAAGACAAAAAACTAAGTACGAATAGCGTTTTATTTTGCAGTGTATGATTTTTTTTGGAAATAAATAAATAATGTTACACTAATCCAACATTTATACAGTCTTTAAATCATGATGAAAATGAATCCCAGTAATTGTTTCCTCCAAAAAGAAAAACAACATTAAAAAAATCCACATACTAACATACACAAACAAGTAAATTAAAATCCACATACAAACATACACAAACAAGTGTCAGCAGATTCACCATTTTACATTTCGGAATATACCGGCATGAACTCTACTTGTAAATTTAATAGTATAGCACATAGTGTATATATATATATACAGTGAAATATTGTATGACTTTATGGTCATAACAGCCCTGCTCAGTATGGCCGGCGTCCACAGAGGGTTGGCGCTGTCAGCACAGATAAACAAAAACTGCATCATAAAGTGAAGCATGCACAGTGTCTTATGGGAAATCTGGGCAAATGCACACTGTACACAGCGAGAGTTCGTCAGGCCTGTGGGGACTCGCAGGTTCCCTTTAGAGCGTCGTTTCATTTCATGTGGACAGATCCCAGCACTGAACAGTGGCCAGGCGATTGGAGGTGGGAGGGGAAGGCTATTTCATGCGGGTCTGGAGCACTGTGAGTGATGAGGAGCTTGTAAATGATTCTCTTGTGCCTCATTCTCTCCACCAGCTTTTGCTCACAACCATCCGCCTAGCTTCTTCTAGCCCCCCACACATCAGCTAATGGAGCCGAGTGGCTGTGTAAAGAGTAATATTCCACCAGTTTTAAGGATGCTTCTCTGTGATGATATGAATATTTATTAAAGGCACATTAATATGATTTTTTTCATTGTAATGTCTTTTAGGTATCAATAGTTAACATCATACAGATCAAATTTCCAGTTTTATTTTGTAGAAAACATGGACATTTCAAAAATGAAGTCCAGTTGAAGTCAGAATTATTAGCCCTCCTGAATTATTAGCCCCCCTGTATATTTCCCCCTAATTTTTGTTTAATTAATTAACTAATTAACTAACTAATTTTTTTCAACACATTTCTAAGCATAATAGTTTTAATAATCATTTCTAATAATTGATTTCTTTTATCTGTGCCGTGATGACAGTACAGAATATGTTTAAGATATAGCATTCAGCTCAAAGTGCAATTTAAAGGCATAATTATGTTAATTAGGCAAGTAAGGGTAATTAGGCAAGTCATTGTATAACAGTGGTTTGTTCTGTAGACTAGTGTTCCTCCACCTTATCACAGTGGACCGGTCAATGCTTGGCAATTTTACCATGAACCGAGGGTAAGGGGTTTCTGTAGATTGCTAGGTGACCATCAACCATTTTCACAGAAGAAAACTAGCTGACAAAACATTGCTGTAACTCTGATACAAGTTTTATTTATGGAGAAAATTAAAAAGCACTGCAGTGTTTGGGTGTTTTGTGTTTGTCTATACAAAGTATGAAGTTTTTGTCACGTGACTTGCGGTGTGGCATTCATTGAACTAGGTGCGTCTGGAAGGCGCAAGCGCGCCACACCACTTGTGTGCATGAGCCGCGCACCTTCGGTTGTTGCTAGATCGGAGACAGTTGCTGCCGGAAGTTAACGAGAATTATTTATATTATTTATTAAATTTCCTATTTATTGTATTTTTTTAACATCTACCCTCAATCCTAAACCCAACCTCCACAATAACGTAAAAACAGTAGTTGTACCGGGTATTATTTATGCTATCTATTAAATAACCCAATAAATTTTATTTTTTAACACCTACCCCCACCACAACCCCAACCCTAAACCCAACCATCACAGTACTGATAAAATATAAATAATTGTTATACAGTGTCATAAAAAATGCAGCTAAATTGATGTGCATATCGCATCTCCGGCCAGCCGCATACCAATCTAGACTTTACCCCCGCACCTCCATTGGAAATAACAAACTTGCCCGCAGAAAAGATGCAAACGGCCCCTAAAAGGCTGCCATCACTTGCTATCTTCAGCAGTTGATCTACTTGGACAGACATGCTGGATTCACCTTATTTGTTGACAAATGGGATGCGGATCCATTCCTTGGCAGTTCGCGGGTCCTTCACTGGGCCTTTTCCCCTTTAGCAAAGAAACTTTCCAAAGAAGTCTGTTTCTTACTCATTTTGCTTCTTGTGGGTTAAATTTGGGTGCTCACGTGAACGAGATGTAAGCGAGAGAATACGATCATTTTTCAAAACAAAAGATTTTTCAAAATAAAAGATCATTCAGACTCAGATAATAAATAAAAACTTAAATAAATAATGATTTCTTGTGCGGCCCGGTACCAATTGATCCCCAGACTGGTGGTTGCGGACCACAGCTGTAGACAATGAAAATAAATATAGCTTAAAGGGGCTAATAATTTTGACCTTAAAATGTCTTTAAAAAATTTTAAAAACTGCTTTTATTTTAGTCAAAATAAAACAAATAAGACTTTCTCCAGAAGAAAAAAATTTTATCGGAAATACTGTGAACAATTTCTTGCTCTGTTAAACATCATTTGGGAAATTTAAAAAAAAAAGGAAGAAAAAAATTCACAGGAGGGTTATTAATTGTGACTTCAATGCTATATGAACTAGATATTGCATACGGGCCCTGAGTATACATCAATACCGCAAAAATATTGGTACAGGGCTCCCAGGACAAAAGTCATTCAACCGCAGTCAAGTCCAAAGCTGATCTGAAAATGCCATATGGGTATACTAATGACCGAACAAAGAAAACATGCGATTGATTCACTTATTCATCGATGTTGAAAAGTGTTTTACAATTAAAATTTTTGTCATTTTAAAAAGCATTTGCGTACTGACCAACTGTTCGTTAAGGCAAACTTCTAATCAGCCAATCACATGGCAGCAACTTAATGCATTTAGGCATGTAGTTCAAACTGAGCATCTGAATGGGGAAGAAAGGGGATTTAAGTGACTTTGGATGTAGCATGGTTGTTGGTGCCAGACAGGCTGTCTGAGAATTTCAGAAACTGCTGATCTACTGGAATTTTCACGCACAACCATCTCTAGGGTTTACAGAGAATGGTCAGAAAAAGAGAAAATATCCAGTGAGCTGCAGTTCTGTGGGTGCAAATGCCTTGTTGATGTCAGAGGAGAATGGCCAGACTGGTTCGAGCTGATAGAAAGGCAACAGTAACTCAAATAACCACCAATCACGGTATGGTGGTGGTGGTATAATGGTGTGGGGAATAGTTTCTTCGCACACTTTGGGCCCATTAGTACCAATTGAGCATTGTGTCAATGCCACAGCCTACCTGAGTACTGTTGCTGACCATGTCCATCCCTTTATGACCACAGTAGGATAACGCACCATGTCATAAAGCACGAATCATCTCAGACTGGTTTCTTGAACATGACAATGAGTTCACTGTACTCAAATGGCCTCCACAGTCACCAGAACTCACTCCAATAGAGCACTTGTGGGATATGGTGGAATGGGAGATTCACATCATAGATGCTATCATGTCAATATGGACCAAAATCTCTGAGGAATATTTCCAGTACCTTGCTGAATCTCTGCCACGAAGGATTAAGGCAGTTTTGATGCAAAAAGAGGGGGTCCAACCTGGTACTAGTAATGTGTACCTAATAAAGTGGTCGGTGAGTGTATATATGCTATGGTTTTGTACTAAATTTTATATCTACTTTTAGCTTCTGGCATGCATTTTCAGCTATAGTTTGTTACAAAGATACAAAATAGGTGGTAAAATGCTGCTCTGCCTCTTGTCTTTTCCTGGTCTGCTTTCCTCCTCTGCTCCTCTCCTCCTCTGGAGTCTATCTTCTCTGACTCTATTGCAATCAGGCTAACTTCTGGGCCTGCTCTTTTTGTCTCTCTCTCCCTCCCCTGTGTCTCTTCTTCTACCTCTGGTAACTTTAATTTTACATTTAAGCTGGGTACAATTTATATCATATGTTTTATCATTCCATATTTGATCATTTTATACAGTTATTTTGTAACTAATTCAGTTGTAACTATAGAGAATTATTGTCATTAAATCATTTCATTTTCAAGTATTTGTGAATTACTTTTGATTTAACATCAACACTTAACTGTTCCATATTGCAATACAATACAATCACATAATATCAACGCTCTCCCACATTTATAGCTATAAATACTGCCCTTATTTCCGTTTCTGGTAAAAGATTGCAGAAGGATGGTTTGACTAGAATGTACAGTTTTTTACCATCAATACTGATAACTTTTTAGTCATTCGGCAGAACTACAGCTCGAACCGCAGTGGTTTAAAACCCATTCCTACAGGACATTCTGACAGTCATGTAACATCATAATCGGAATAGGATCCTTTTCATTCTGAAACAGTGTTAAAATGAAAATGCACTAGTGTAAATTACTAGCATATGGGATTTTTGTGTGAGATTGGCGAGATTTCCTTGCGAAAAACTGCAAAAAAAAAAAAACTGCCGATGCCTCTTGATGTGGTGCAAACATCAATCCCTCATTTTCACTCGCAGTGTGATCACAGCACTCGGGCCGGCCAGCAGCACCGCTGAGTGATATCCCAGCCTTATCTATCCTCCGACTGTCAAAGCTATCTGTAGGACCCACCGTGTGTGTTATATCTCACACGGCCTCCATAACAACAAATCACAACCAAGATGCAGAGAGCACGCATTTGGCACGATGCATTATTTTTTTTCTCCAGCGAGAATCTTGATGGGTAATGGGTTGTTTTGAGTGGTTATGGCTGCGTTTGATAATTATTAAATGTCAGCGAGGGGGCATGCAATTGGGCTTTTGATGGATTGGTTTGAAGGTGTGCGTTTTTGAAAATGTATGCCCATATGTCAGAGCCACCACCGAGCTGTCATGTTGAACGGTCTAAACGTTTACTTTTGTGCTAAAGAGGTCTGATTTTCTTAGTGCTCCTTCCTACCTCCTGCAGATGTTGACAGCACGGGTAGTTTTCACATGTCGACGCTGATCAGTTATGCTTTTGATGTGTTAATTGTAGCACTTCAGTTCATATTCCTTATAGTTAGCAAAACAAATTGAGGTTTGACCCTGTGATTTTGTTTTTTGTGTTTGACTATGAAAAGTTTTGCATGTTAGCAATCATATTGTTTAATGAGATTAAATGAAAATGGTAAACTAAAACCATCTCATGCCAATTTGTAACTTTTTGATTTCGTGGATAATTTATGAGTTTGTATGATCTCATTCCTACAATTTAGTGTGATTTGTTCATCCCTCAGTGATGGTTGGATTTAGAGATGGGGTTCGGTGTCATGCTTCCTTTTTTAAAATATGTTACATTTCGTATCACTTGAACTCAAATGTATGTGAATTAACTACTAATCTGACAAAATTTAAAATAGTTATACTTCCTTTTAGGGCTGCTCGATTATGGGGAAAATTATAATCATGATTTTTTTTTTGGATAAAATTGCAATCACGATTATTAAAAAAGATTATCAGTTGAAGTAAAAAAAAAAAAATATATATATATATATATATATATATATATATATATATATAATTTTTTAATAAATATTTCCCAAATGATGCTTAACAGAGCAAGGAATTTTTCACAGTATTTCCTAATTTTTTTGTTTTCTGGAGAAAGGCTTATTAGTTTTATTTTGGCTAGAAAAAAAGCAGGTTTCAATATTTTAAGGTCATTATTATTAGCCCCCTTAAGCAGTATATTTTTTGATTGTCTGCAGAAGAAACTACTGTTAAACAGTCACTTACCTAATTGCCCTGATTAAAGCTTTGAATCACACTTTAATCTGAATGCTTGTATTTTGAAAAAATAGCTAGTAAAATATGTACTGTCATCATAGCACAGATAAAAGAAATCAGTTAGAAATGAGTTATTGAATCTATTATGTTTAGAAATGGGTTGAAAAAAATCTGAAAAGGGTCGCTAATAATTCAGGAGGGCTAATAATTCTGACTTCAGCTATATAAATGCAGTTATTTTCCTCCCTGTAAATAAGAAAATAGAAATAAATACATTAGAATAAAAGTATGAAACAAATATGAAACTTACAGTACTTCACTGTAAGAAAAACTTTAATTGAAAATTATCAGAAATAAAGGTACGCGAGCATACATTTGTTTGCGTGCATTTGTTTGTTTGTTTGTTGAACAACAAAGAAGATCTTTTGAGGATCGATGGAAGCTGTTCACCATTGACTACAGTTTCCATAGTATTTTTTTTTTGTTCTTATTTTGAAAGACAATAAGTACCAGCTATCAGCATTCTTCAAAATATCTTCTTTTGTGTTCAACAGAAAAAGAATCTCATAAAGCTTTGAAACCACATGAGGGAGTAGATAGTGAGTTCATTTTGATTTTCGGATGTACAAGTACAACAACCTCCCATTTACACTAATTAGCCCACAATCTACCTAACTCCCAAAACATGCGTCATTCTGCATCCTTGTCCTCCAATTCAGATTTTCTCATTGTCATTTCAGCAATAGTTCTTCTTCAATCTCCTTGTCACAATTTCAATGGTCCCAACTAATCAAATTTTTCCCCGTCTTCCTTGCCTGCCATTTCTTCTCAGGGCAGGTCAGATCCACCTCTAATCCCCACTGTCTGCTTGAAGGTCATGAAACACTAAAACATGTTTTTTTTTCCAGACGTTAACTCATGCATACGTGCCTCGCATGACGAAAGACGATGACAGCCTGCATAATTTCTGTTTGACTACCTCAGTTTTCAAAGTGACTCATTTATTGAAGTGACCATCATATGTTCTCTTCACTAATGGCTCTGAGGCCCTTCAAATAGCATCCACTTCCCACAATGCCCTTCAAGAGAGGAACAAAATATGTCAATGGGAATTTGTCCGTAATGTCCTGAGGAATTTAATACCTCTTGGGACTTTATGTGTAATGCCTCGTCTCAAAGCCAGGTCACATCTTCCTGTTGTAGACAATCACATAAATCTCATAATTAAGTACTTCAGGTTGATTAATATAGCATATTTTACATTTATAGCACAAGCCTTATTGAAAAGGTTATTGAATCTTTATCTAAAATAATAATAAATAAATAAACAAACAAATATATATATATATATATATATATATATATATATATATATATATATATATATATATATATATATATATATATTTAAAAAACATGCACACAGTGATACATTATTCTAAGCCTTGTATAGTAGCAAATAAATTTAGAATAATTGACATTAATTACATATTTTGAAATGTATATATATGTGTATATATGTGTATATATATGTATGTGTATATATATATATATATATATATATATATATATATATATATATATATATATATATATATATATATATATATATATATATATTTATATATATATATATATATATATATATATATATATATATATATATATATATATATATATATATATATACACACACACAAACACACACACACACCGGCCACTTTATTAGGTACACTTAATAGTACTGGGCTGGAGCCCCTTTTGCTTTCAGAACTGCTTTAATCCTTCATGGCATAGATTCAGCAAGGTACTGCAAATATTTCTCAGAGATTTTGGTCTATATTAACATGATAGCATCACGCAGTTGCTGCAGATTTGTCGGCTGCACAACCATGATGCAAATCTCCCGTTCCACCACATTCCAGAAGTGCTCTATTGGAATTAGATCTGGTGACTGTGGAGGCCATAGGAGTACAGTGAACTCATTGTCATGTTCAAGAAACCAGTCTGAGATAATTCGTGCTTTATGACATGGTGCGTTATCCTGCTGAAAGTAGCCATCAGTTGATGAGTCCACTGTGGTCAAATAGGGTAGGGTAGGCTGTGGTGTTGCCACAATGCTCAGTTGGTACTAATGGGCCCAAAGTGTGCCAAGAAAATATCCCCCACACCACCACCAGCCTGAACCTTTGAAGGCGTGATTCATGGTTTCATGTTGTTGATGCCAAATTCTGACCGTACAATCTGAATGTTGCAGCAGAAATCAAGACTCATCAGACCAGGTTTTTCCAATGTTCTATTGTCCAATTGTGGTGAGCCTGTGAGAATTGTAGCCTCAGTTTCTTGTTCTTAGCTCACAGGAGTGGCACTCGGTGTGGTCTTCTGCTGCTGTTAAATTTCCAACATCTGCTTTCAACTTTTTTTGATTAAATATCCAGCATTTGCTTTCTACTGAACTGCACATAGCTCATAGAGTTGTACTTCATTGACAAAGTATGCTGAAAAATTGCAGACTATTTAATCAGTGCGATTCTGAAATCGAATATAAACATTTTGTAATTTGACAGCAGAAATCACATGAAAATACCACATTTAAAACCTGTTTTTACTCCAAGCTTACCTCATAACTTAAGTTGAGTGTTGAAAAAACCATAAACCAATATACATATGAATAAACCAACGTGCTTTCATCAGTTATCCATAGATATATACACTAGATGTTGCCTGCGGTATTGTTGTCAATGGAATGCGTCAATAGAGCAATAGATTTTGGTACAGGGTAGAGCTCCTTTGAAATAAATGTAGGGCCGAGGTGCAGTGGCAGACTGGCCATAATTATTTACACTTGTATTTGAACATCTGTGATTAGGAGTTTTCCCGGTGGTCAGTATGCAAATATTTTTTTAAATTATTAAAATTTTACATCTCTTATCTACATCGATAGATAAGAGATTGCACAGGCATTGCCGATAAAGAGAGTGTGTTTGTGTACATAGAAATGTATTGTCCTCCCTCCCTGTTAAATTTGATCTAATCCATGTAAAAGGGGGAGTGTGGAGGGGGCAGCATATCCCTTATTATGGTGGCATATCCCTTATTTTTTATGGCATATCCCTTATTTTCACATCCCAATGTTGACAGGGATGGTCCAAATATCCAGCATCTTCAGATGTTCTTTAGTCTTGACTAAGTGCAGTGCTTCTGTCCTAAAAGCCCTGTACAAATATGGTGGCGGTATTACCCCATACTCGGGGCCCGTTTGCGATATCTAACGTATATATAAATGAGTTGAATTAATCAAAGCAGTTGAAGCCTTTGCTCTGTTTGATTTCCTGTCTCTTTCTTGCCACATATTTGTAGCTTTTGTGCAAGAGTGCCCTCTGGCCTTCGGAGGAGATTTATAGTGGTTCACTATATCTGTTTAGTCGCCATTTCGATTTGATTTCGATTAATTGTGCAGCACTTCTGGCCTCTAGCACTCTATTGAGGCCCTCTAAGAAGCAAAATAATAAATATTAATATATTAGTAATATATACTTGCAACAGTAAATGTGTTTTATTGTGCATCTTATACTGTGCATTAATACTGTATACTGCTCCATCATGATTCTTAAGATGCCTGACAAAGTTGTACAGAATCATAGCATATCATTCATCACTTCCTGTCTCTCACCATTGTTGTGCTGCCAGACCTGAAAATCAAGCCCACGAACATTTCAGAATAATATGAAAGCTAACCCAGAGACATTAGAGAAGTGTTGTGCAAACGTAATGTAAACCGCGTTCAATTTCTCCTTAATCTGGGGATCAGATGGATAGTAAAGTGGAAAGGCGCCTTGTTAGGGGACGGTCTTTTTATCCTGAAACATAATCTGCTTTGATACGTGGAAAGGCTCCAGTTGTACATTTC